>NW_024581076.1:7480330-7480521 GCF_017639235.1 Corvus kubaryi | reverse complement strand
GTACCCCATGGATGGGATGTTGTCTGTTCCCTGTGGATGCTGTCTGTACCCTAGGGATGGGATGCTGTCTGTTCCCTGTGGATGCTGTCTGTACCCTATGGATGGGACGCTGTCTGTACCCTGTGGATGCTGTCTGTACCTTAGGGATGGGACGCTGTCTGTTCCCTGTGGATGCTGTCTGTACCCCATGG
>NW_024581076.1:7306280-7480320 GCF_017639235.1 Corvus kubaryi | reverse complement strand
GTACCCCATGGATGGGACGCTGTCTGTTCCCTGTGGATGCTGTCTGTTTCCCCGGGGCGGGGCAGCCCCGGCTCGGCTCGGGCGGTCCCTCCTGCCGCCGCCAGGTGGCACCGGAGCGCCGCGGGAGCCGCCTGGGGCTGGGGACGCGCAGCCGGCGCGAGCAGCCTGTCACTCGGCAGGGAGATGGGGATTTTTGTCTTGGCGCGGGCCGCTCCGATCCCGGGATTCCATCCACAGCAATGCTAGAGTAAGGCTAAAGATTTCAGGTGCTTCAGAGGCTTGAGCCCCGCAAGGCACCGCCGGTGGCGGTGCTCGCCCGAGGCCGCGGCGTGCCCGCAGCTGTCAGGCGCTCACCGCCGTTCAGGAAACAGCCGATAAAACAAATAGCAATAAGTCATTCATAAATTCCCTTTGCGGCACCCAACAGGCTGTTTGAGCGGTGTAAGTGCTCGGCGACAGGGGGAGGCAGCAGCCCGGCAGCGGCCGGGGATGACTGCCCGGAGCTGTCCCACCGCCTTCCTGCCCCACACTGACGCGCCCGGCCAGGACCGCGGAGAAGAGCAAAACCTGGATGTTCAAGACCAGTTTTTATGACTGGAGGAGGATCCCGCCCCAACACGGCCCCGCCGGTGCGAACAGGGGGAGGCGGAGGGCCCCCGAGGTGCATGGCGAAGGATGCATCGGGGAGAGTGGCCAGCAGGTCGAGGGAGGGATCCTCCCCCACTACTCAGCCCCACTGAGGCCCCATCTGGAGCGCTGTGTCCCGTTCTGGGCTCCTCAGTACAAGAAAGACACGGAGCTCCTGGAGGGGGTCCAGTGGAGGACCACAAGGATGATGAAGGATCTGGAACATCTCTATTATGAGGAGAAACTGAAAGCTGAGCCTGTTTAGTCTAGAGAAGAGAAGACTGCGTGGGGATCTGTCAATGCATATAAATATCTCCAAGGCGGGTGCCAAGGGGATGGTGCCAGGCTCTTTTCGGTGGTGCCCAATGACAGGACAAAGAGCAATGGCCATAAACTAAAACACAAGAAGTTTCACCTCAACATGAGGAAGGATTTCTTTCCATGGAGGGTGGCAGAGCAAGCTGCCCAGGCAGATCGTGGAGCCTCCCTCTCTGGAGAGATTCCAAACCCACCTGGCCGCGTTCCTGTATTACCTGCTCTAGGTGACCGTGCTTTGGCAAGGGGCTTGGACGGCATAATTTCCGAGGTCCCTTCCAACCCTAACCATTCTGTGATCCGGTGAGGCGTTCCGGCGCCCCGAGAAGGAGGCGGTGGCGGGCGCTGGGGCCGCCCCTCTTCCGCCCACTGCGGCCCGCCCAGGGCCCGCCCGGGGCCGGCTCCGCAGCGGCGGTCGGAGCTGCAGCCGCCGCCTGCCCGTCGCAGCGCCGGCGCTGCCGCGGTGCCCGGCAGGGAAGATGGCGCCGTCCCACGTCCTCAAGTGCTGCCAGAAGGTGCTGGCCTGGGTGCCCGTGGCCTTCATCGCCCTGGTCGTGGCCTGGTCCTACTACGCCTACGTGGTGGAGCTGTGTGTGTGTGAGTGGACCCGGGAGAGTCGCGGGCGCCGGGAGGACCCTCCGCCGGCCGCCTCCTCCCCTGCGCCCCGGCGGGCTCGCGTCTCCCTGCACCCGCCTCAGGTTTTCGCTCAGGCGGCGGGAGGAGACCCTGCCTCGGGCGGTTCCTCGCTCCCTCTGGGCCGGCTTTACCTGTTGTCCTCCCGTCCTCAGGCGCCTCATGGCGGCGGGGTCCCGGCCCGGGGCTGCAGGTGGAGACGCGGGGAACGGGTTCGGGGTAGAGGAGGAGGCCCAGGCAGGGGGTCCGAGCTGCTTCGTCTGGGGACAGGGACTTCTCAAGGGCTCAGCCCCTCGTGGCTCCCCGGGAGGAGTTTCCCCTCTGTTTTACTGTTGTTCATCCGTCTGATGTATCAGGTAACTCCTTATGGGTGTATAGGGGGGTCCCCTCCCTCCTTTTAATTAAGAAGCCGGGTGCCACTGAAGCATTATGAGGCTGGAAACATCCAACTTAAGCGGGCTGGGGAAAGGATTTAGGGCTTACGGGATTTTGTCAGGCCGTATCGAGGCTTTCTGGACGAGGGCTCATCTTTATATAAATCTGACTTGCAGCCGATGTCGGTCAGGGTGATATTTACCCTTTACTGTCTTCAGGAGGAAAGTTCAGTTCAGGAGGATGTTGGCTTTCTCTGGGCTGAGTAAATGGAGGGGAACTGTGATGTGCAGTATTCATCAGACTTGCTGAAACTCGGAAGCAGCATAGGAAAACTAAGGAACGGGTTACTGGACATTTGGCGTGTTTAAGTGAGGAAGCTGAAATGAAGAAGGACCTCAGAAGTACGAAGAACTATTTTAAGTTACACATAGGTCTGCCTAGTATCTGTAGGTCCTGGTACTACTTGTTATTTGTGTAAACTACATGCTTTGATATCCCTAGCTAGATATCCTAGCTTTGATATCCTAGCTAGAAAAAAAAAAGGTTTGCATGTACTTTATATCTGTGTAAACTGGTACAGCCAGCCTTCCATGAGAAATAATCTTTTCATTTTTTTTCTGCAATGGCTTAGTATTTTGGATAACTTTTCTGTATGGTGATGTTATTTCACAGCCTTTTGTATTTAGAGATCTGGACTGGAACATGAACCACTGGCAAAAATGTTATTTGAACTTTAAATAGTAGAGACATAGATGTAAAATAATGCATGTTGGGGTACTATGTGAAATATTGACATGAGAGAGTTGCAAATATGTCAGTGTATCCAAACTTGCCAAATTACTATTGTTCAGTTGTCTTTGTGAATAAATAACTTTTCTGGGAAATCATGTTTAAAACTGTAAACATTTGAAAACAAATTTGAGTCAATCTACTGGAGGTCTGGGGCATGGGTAGCTGTAACAGTAGTCCTGAAAGGGGCTGTGTGAGACTCACGTTTTACAGGTTTTCTGTACCCACTACAGTCTAATTAGTATGACAAAAGGCAGATTAGGGCTATTCCTAAGAAAAGAACAAAAACTCAGTGATTAAGAGACTTGCCTAGGGTCGCACAGGTGGTCTCTGTGTGAATTGGGAACAGAGCCTCAAGCTCTGAGTCCCAGCTCTGTGTCTTGGTCACCGAGTGGGTCAGGACTGGGTGCTGGTGAATGATTTCTCTATCGTAGAGATAGAGAAGCTGCAAAGAGCCCTTCTGAGCTCATTAGGGTTTCGTTTGTGTGAAAATTATTGAGAAAGTTGGCTTCTGTTGATGCGAGAACTTTTGCATCTCTAAGTCTGGCACTTCTGGGTCACGAACCAGCTTTATTAATGTCTGCACATACAGGCTTTTAAGAAAAAGTGTCATTTAATAAGCAAAGTACTTACTGACTTCTGTTGCTGTCACTGAATTTTTCAGTTGTTACTTGCCTGAATCATGCTTGATGGCCAAGGATTTTATTTGTCTGTGAGTTTTTTCTGTTGTGAGTTTGGGTCTTTTTGTTGTTTGTTTATTTTTAACCAGTTGAATTTCGTTTACACTCTTGAGAAAAAGTCATCTCACCAAGGGAGAGAAAAAGGATTTTGTGTTTGTGTCTTTTTTGCATTGTGGATTTTTTTCCTTTGCATGTTTTTACTCTGCAGTTGAGTTCGAACCAGGACTGAGAGGATTTACAGCAAAATGCAGGATTTTCTGCTTGTCTTGGCAGGTATGCTTTCTTTCTGCCGGTGCTCCCTATGTTCTGTTTGTTTTGGGAGCTACTGCACTGTGCGCTACAAAGAAGAAGAGCAAGGATGTCCCTCCAGCACACGGCTAATGAATGAGGCCTTTGCAGATGTTCACATGGGGCGGGTGCAGAAGCAGGGCTTATTGCTTTGGTAACAGGCTGATGTGTGCCTCATAAAGGAAAGAGAGATGGAGGAAAGGAAGCTTTAGAAAAGAGGAGACACAATAGAAAATTTCGAGTAAATACTGGGTAAAAGTGAAATTGAAACCCCACAGACACCAGTGTTTTCTCAAAGGTTATTCTTAAAAATTCGATTACTGTTAAGATGTGGTGCTGATAAGGAAATGGGAAGAGGAAAAGCCTTTATTTCCCCAATTATTACTTCTTCCTAGTTTGGTTTTTTGGTTTTTTGGGGTTTTTTTCCATGTAGTCCTTGGTCATTTATTAAAGGTTAAGCATATATTCAGTTATTAGATCAAGTGGGAAGCCAGGGTTAGTGTAGTATCATAAAGTATTCCTAATAAAGTAGGAGATGGTAAAGTTGGGGCTTTTTCTTTTGTCACCTCAGCCTTTTCCTTTCAGTTTTGCTTCTCTGTGCTGTTTGCCCCACCCTTCTCTGATGGGGTGCGCAGATATTGCTCAGTGTCTTGTGGTGTCTGATGGACTCAGGCTTACCCTGTAATTCACTGCTAGTATGTATTTACTGGGTTATGCCTCTTGTATAACCCTAAATTATATTACATACTGGCTGTGAACACCGAGGAGGACTGGTGTGGATAAGATGAAAGGAGACTCATGAGCTTGTCTATTGTTTTCCTCCCATGGGAACTGCCAGCATCCTTCTGTCTCTCTGAAGATGTTGAACACTGGCTTGTTTAGACCACTATTGCTGTGTGATCCATCAAGTAAATTAGCTATTGAACTAGTTGGAAAGGTGAAAACAGCCAAATGTGTCTAAGTTGAGGGAATGTCAGCAGAGTGTAAAAATTCGGTGAACACATGTAACCGAAGGAACTGCAAAAGACTCAAGGCAACATCTCATTCAGAGGGCTTTTTAAAGTGCTTTGAAGTAGAAAAATCTGAATGAACACTTTCTTATTAGACTATTTCTTCTTTTCACACATAACTTGCCCAGAGCTCTGTTTGCAAGAAAACACACCTCACAACACATGAAGGATGTTGCAAAATAGCTTTTTGTTAGTTTAAAACCATTTCATGTGCTCCTTCGTGTTACCAAAACATGTTTTGCTTTTAACACTGCTGTTGTAAAACAATGGCTATATTATGCTGTTGCTGAATTGGACTGATTGTGTTTGCTTACCACATCCCTCAGATGCTCGAAAAGAGTAAAGCGCTTCTCTTGTGGTTCTCTTTCGTTTGTGGGTGACTTGTATCTTATTATCTATCCCAGACATTTTGGTAGGTGATGGGCTGTAATACAGACTGGTCAGAGGGTGGTCACAGGACACTGTTCTGACGTACATAGTCGGAGTTGGTGGGCGAAGCCCGCTTGTTTCTTATAGCAACCCTTTTGCTAAAACACTAGCAGACTTTGGTAGTGCAGTCCTGCACTGAGAAAAAGAAGAGGAAGTTAACTTTGAGTTGTCTGCAGCTCCTAACTAAAGTGTATTGACTGGTGTTATTAAAAAGTAAAAAACTAAAAATTGATCAGCTTAGCTTTTTACTTCTACACTGCAAACTCTGTCTTCCAAAAATCACAGCCCTGATTCTTCCCCTTGGCCAGGAGTTTCAAGAATAATCACTTGTTTTACATAATGTGAATGTATGAGTGTTTTCATGCCTCAGGCTCTGCAAAGTATGGAAGACTGTGATTTTGAAAGCTATGGGAGTAACTAGTTGTGTATTCTTTTCATAGCATCTAGTTGCAGAAGGTTTGCTTTTTTTTGATATAGTGTAATGTCTAGGGTGTCTAAAATCCTGGCAAACAAAGCAGTTTGTAATTTAGAATGCATAACTTCATGTTAATAGTACAAATTACACTCCTTGCTGTTCCAGGAGACTGCAATGTCTCTTGTCAGTAGGGAGCAAGCTCTGATTTCCCGAAAGCACGGCCCTTATGAGAAGCACATGGTGATCAGTTGAAATGTTCCCATCTGAAGAATCTGTTGCATAAACAGAGAGAAGGTAATTCCATCTGCCTCCTCCAGAAGAAATCCCTACTGAAAATGCTAATGCAATATCTTTCAAGCAATGGTAAGGTGGTACCAACAGCAGTTCTGATTTCAAGCTACAGAAAAACCTGAAGTATCAGCACCGAGGTACAACATTTGCACATTAAACATGTAAAAAGCATTCCCGTAGGAAAAGAGGGTTACCTTTCAAGAAAAGGAAAGGAAATTAAACAGGTTAGATCATTAGTTACAGTTAACTATGTTTACATGCCTCTCATGAATGTAAAAATAGAGAAATGGAACCGCTCTGCATACACTTCATTTTGTTGTAATCTCTCAGCAAAAGCATGCATATTATCATCTTTAATGAGAGCCTTTTCTGATATTATAAATAATCAGAATTCCTGTTGAGGTTCTCAGACTGGATACAAATTATTGGAAAACTAAGTGCTCAGCTTGGGGAGAAAGATTATCTTCTATGGTGCCTTGCACTGTATTGGTCATACTAGTTTATAGGGACAGGTGGGCATGTGCCTTTTATATGAAAATGCAATCTGCTCTCTTGGCAGTCCTCTAATGAAAAAATTGTTGCAAGTGCAACAGCCTGGTCTCTTGAGGAGTTGTCTTGTGTCTGCTGTTTTTTCTGTCATCGGAAGGCCTCCATCCCTTCTTCTCCCTCCCAACCCTCTATCTGCAGTGCCCGCCCCAGCCCCTGCATCTGCTAAACCACTCCTGACAGCTCTGCAGTAGTTCGCATCTTTCCTTGATCCCTAATTACCATTTGGTCAAAAAGAGGTGTGGTACAGTGGCTTTGGTGTTGCTTGGCTTGCTCTGGGGACTAGGCAGAAAATGAGCACCTGAGCTCAGAGCAGCTCTCTGCTACCAGGGAGCGTGGGTTTGTCTCTTCTACCGTCCAACAGCTTTGATGAAACTTAGTGGTGCACACTTTGTGTGAGACCCTCACTGAGCCTCGCCACTTGTCTGAAACTGGTCCGTGGGCAGGGTGGTTTTGCAGTAGGGTAGAGAAGGGGCTTAGGGAAAGCAAGGAGCTGAGTAAATGTCTGAGCCAAAGCAGGAGCTCTTCCTGTGGTTTTACTTTCTTGTAGCCATGATGCAGTACTTCCTGATTGCCTTTCAGATGTGGACCATAAAGCTTTTCTTCTTGCTTTGAAGGGGCGGGGATAGAATTAGTATTTAATATTATGGAAAATAACTTCTCTCAAATTTTTCTCTGGTAACAGCAGTAGGAGATTTCTTAATGCCTCTAGAGTTAGAACAGTGATCTAAATGTCACTTTCATTTTTAATCAGGGGTTTTATGTTACTTCATCACTTATGAGTCTCTGTTTTCCTGCAAGACACTATGGATAAAAGGACCAGAATTTCCAGCATATATTTTCAGTAGACATTACTTTGAGGTCATTGACCCTCTACATACAGTGAACTTCAGGTTTTCTGTCTGTTGAAATTTCAATAAATAATAATTTGTGCTCTATTGGCTCATATTTTTATGAGTTAATGTAATATGCTTTTCATAATCAAAGAATTTACAGTGTTAAAAGATGGTTGTCAGAGCTGAGTTCTCATATACCTGTGATAGTTGAAATACTTGGATGGCACTGGACCTGCTTTTACTCTTGGAACTCAAGACAGTGATGGAAAATGGGAGTGAGATTCTAATGGTCTGCCTAAAATTGTGCCTGTAAATGCTGAGGGTTCATGCTGTTCATTTTTCACCCATTCAGTACATCACTGTTTGTTCAACAGTTTCCTACAACTGTAAGAGTTTATGCTGGTTTAACATGTACTTTCCTTACAAGTGTTACAAACTATAGGTTCCTGAAACAGCTTTTATGGAGTTTTGATCTCAGTCATTAACTTCTTCCAGCTGATGCATAATCTTTCTGTAATAGGATGAGTATCCATTCTTTTTCTCATTAGAATGTATGAAATTTAATAAAAACATTTGGGAAGTAAGCACAGACAACTTTTTTTTTGTGTAAGCTGAATCTTCACCAAGGTGTGAATCAGGTATAAAAGGGATAATGAAATTGTAACAAATTCATTTGTTCTTTTAGCCACTTCCCCAATATTACCTCCTTCTGCTTTCACTAAACTGTTTTCTGTGGGATGTGCTTAACTCCTCCTCTCCTGCATCAAGAAACAAACAAGCCAGATTTTTCCCACTCTTCTGCTTTCCCTCCTCCCCACAATCTTCAGTGGAATACCTAATCTTTGACCATCTTTTCTAATCTGTGCTAGAAGTCAAGTTCCCCCTCTGCAGCATTTCAAGCCTCTGCTTTTCCTTTTTTTCCAAAAGACCAAATGGCTCATCTGTTCCTTTTTCATCTTTTCTTTTGACTCTTAAAATTGTCTTGTGAGGTTGTCAAAGACAAGTGGATTACAAGAGCAGCATGCTTTGCCTTTGCAGTTTCTGCAGCAGTCTCTCTGGTGCTATGGATGGTGCAGCATTGTCTTGAATGTGAAGCATGGAACCATTTTAATCATACAATCTACAGAGAGATTGAGTGAGGGTTTCAAAGCAGCATTCTTTTATTTGTGGTATTTCTCTTGTGCATCTCGATGTGTGTTTGCCTGCAGTGTGGGGGATTTTTATGTATCTCTTGTGAAGCGCTAAGCACAGAGATGGCTGTTTGGGATTGGGGTTTTTTTCCTTTTATTAAACCTTTTTGTGACAAAAAAATTTTAGAGCTGGAAGTAATTAATCTGTAATTAGGCAAGATGCCAGTGCAGAGAGAATGAAACAAAGTTTAGATTAAATGCAAGTAACCTTGAAAGAAACAGACATTATTTGTTTGAGGAGACCTAAGCAGGTAGTTATTGTATAAGCTGGTTTGCAGTTGTGTGTGGTGGACTTAAAACATATGTCAAGTGCCTCATCTACTGCCTTGTCATGGCTGTGAATGCATCCCCTGTCACTGTACCATTCTTCATGCCAAGTAGTCATTGCTTTTAGCTTTGTCAAGTTTGGATTTTATAAAAAGAGAGAAAGGAAGTGTATTTCCACAGCGCTGCGATTGAAGGCTTTCACATCTGTTGGTTTGTGACCCGCAGATTTACCCTGAACATTGCAAAGGAGCCGAAAACTTGGAGCAGAGTTTGGTTTCTGTTCTGTTTTGAAAAATCTTATGTGACTAACACTCACATGGGTATCTGAAAATGGATGCAATGTATGCATAGGATTTTTGTGGGGATGTTTTTTGTGTGTGTATGTTTTCATCTGCTGCTCCTTAAGTTTCATGTTGGGGGATTTTAAATAATTGTATTTTTTAAAAAGCTTGAGTTCAGCTTAGTAATTGCATACAGAGGTATTATGGCTGTCTTTCATGGTAGATACCTGCTGAGATAAAGCTAAAGCAGCAAGTGGTGCAGTGAGTAGGCTTGAACTTTTGTAATAATTCATAATTTAGACAAATAATAAATTTTGACAATGGAAAGCTTAAAGACCATTGAGTATTAGATTCAGTTATTTTTTCTTTTTTGTGTGGCTTTTTTCTATTAAAATCCTCAAACTTGTAAATATCCTATGTTTCTCACTACTTCCCACACTTAGGAAACCCTATTGCCAAATTAAGAGTGGAAACAGGAATCTGTTTATGAGTAGAAATGGTCTGGGAGAGCTTTTAGGCACATGCAGGGCCTCAGGAGCTGCGCTTCCCTGCCTCAGCTGGCTGGTTTTGTGATAGTCTCCTACCATGTGACAGTGCTCTCCTCCTGCTGCATGGCTTCTCTGGAGTCTTTAGGCCAGTGGATGCACCCCTGATCCTATCCCAATCGATGTTTCTGTGTAGCCTCTCAGGAGACAACAGGTTCAAGGGTCTGGGCCAACTCCCATCTAGTTGTAGGTGTTTAGAAGTAATCGCTCTCCTGATCTAACTTCCTATAACTCACTGTGGTCACTGACTTCTGTGTTAAACCAGCAGCAGTCGTTTCTTGGACGCCACAAACGTAAGTTCCCACCGGAGTGCCCTACTCGATACCTGCAACCACGGATGTTCTTGCAACTGTGTTACAGGATGTGATCACCTAGGAAGATGACAGAAGTTAATTCTCTTAGTAGGAGTCATGCATGCATCAAGCCCTGCTTGTTTCTTGTTAGGCAGCGTGCCAGCCCTGCTGTGTTACATCCAGTGCTTTGCCCTGGGAGCTCTAATGCATCTCTGTGGGGCAGCAGGGAGAACTGTTTCTCCCCTTGGCACACACTGCATTAGGTTTTATAGTATTCCAGTTGACCTTCTTAGAGTCCTAAGTTAATGCTTTCCAAGAATATGTGGCGAACTGTCAGCAGGCAGGTGAGCTCTGAGGATTTTTTTGGTTTCATTTATTTGCTGGAAGCAATAGTTACTGAATGAGAGCTCTATAGATGATAGGCTCTGCTCTTTTGTATGCTTGCCTCTGTTAACTCGGGAGTACAACTAAGATTTAGTCTAGATGTTCTGCAGTATCCAAAAATCCCTTTGCAGTGGCTCATACAGTCTTAGTGCTCTCACTTTTTCGTATTCCTAAGTAGTCTGGTATTTAAATGAGACCTGGTGCAACAAAATGGTGTCCTGGTCTTGTCCTCTATCCATAACTCTCTGTCCTTTTATTACCAGTGGTTTTTTCTCTCTGCAGCATCTGGATTTTTTTTAATGTTGCTGGGGAGTTGCTGTTATTTCTTCCTTTTTTGCAAAAAAACTAGAGGGTGTAGATTTAGTTACAGTCAAGCTTCGTCTCAAGATGTTTCAGTCTAAGTAAGGTTTAATGTATAACATTTTGTTTTACAAAAAGAACAAGCAGCAAAGCCTCCAGCATCAAAAGATGGCAGCATTTGTTATCAACCAACTTGATAAGCCGTCTGTGAACAGATTCCCTAAATCACCATGAGAAGTCTTTAAACCTTTATTTATTCCATAAATATTTTTATAATAATAATTTAAAAATACTAAATATTTATTAGTATTTACAAGTCCAGTATGTTGAAGACAGGAGTTCCCCATCGCTACTTTCCCACAACTAATATACTTGTTTTTAAATTACATGTTTTTCAATACAAAACTTCCTTAAAAGGCTGTGTCCAGGAGTTTGGCTTATTAATATCTTGATAGGAATTCATCTAAATTACATTACTGGCTGCTCTGTTGCCAATGTGCTGTTGGCTGAAAATTAGCTCTTATCATAGGTAGTTCCTTATTTAACCTCAGGTGGCAAATACCAGTCAAAACTGACCACTGTTGCAAGCTTGAACCTTCATTTAGGGAATCCACTGACACAGTGCATGGGAGGAGGTCAGCTTGCTGGGCAGTTTGATTTCTTCCCTTACCCAGTGAACTTGGTGACAGCAAAATCCTCCTCTCAGAAAACCGAGTGCCTAATACTTTGTAAGGAGATTTACAAGGAGGTCTTTATCCACAGAGTTTTGCAAGGAGATTTTATCCTGACATTTGGGGAAACACTTGTTGCAAACTAGGCCAGTAAGTAAGCAAGGAAACACCTGATTTTGGAAGAGTCTGAAGCCAAACATGAAGAAGGTGCCTGAATAGCAATGCAGGTCCCTCCCGGCTGCTGACCGTTCTCACTGCGGGATGAAGGTTCAGGTCTGCAGGTCACAGCAGCTGTGTCTGGAATTTTTGTTCTCCATGAACTGACACCTCTGCCCTCCTGCTATCATACCTCACAGCTGTGTGGAATGGGTAAATAAAGACTGTTGCTTATTGTCATCTGTCTGGTGTAAAAGTAAAAGGATTTACTAGTAATGTCCTGAGCCATAAGACAGCTTTGAGTGACATTTATACTCAAGGCAGTTATTGACTGGCAGTCACAAAATGCAAATTAGTGTTCTTTTTATCAAAAAGAATTGGTAAATTGTTAATTACTTGAAAAATACTGTTATGAAAATGTATGTTGGTTGAGTGGGATTTTTGCTTGCCTTAGTTTTTGCTTTAAATATACTCTCAGTTTCTGGTATGACCTGCAGAACACCTAATCTTGTGCAGGATGTGTAAGACAGCTCTGTATAACATCATGATACTGGCAGTTTGTCAACACTAGGTGATTATCCTGTTTGTCACTCCTATCTCTTGCAAGTGTCCTAGTAGTGTCAACTACAGAACCACTGGAGTTACTCCCAACACAAAAAGCATTTTCAGATGTGCAGATACTTGAGTGTAGTGTTACTGTGAGCTTGATCTGGCCAGTCTGAGGATAAATACCTCTCCTTCAAGTGTAAGTATAATTAATTTGTGGTGTGGACATTACCTAGCTCCACTCAGATGCTTCTGAGTTTCCATGCCTTTCTGTCAATTCTGTTTTTTCCTATTCTCTGATGTGCCGGAGGGAGCAGAGCTCACTGACTGATGCAAGTAAGAGCCCTCTTTGTCTTTCAAGAGGAAACCAGGCTTTCTTTTGGCTCTGTCTGATAGCATAAAGGCAATATTGGAAGAAATTTATGCACAGCACTTCCATGCTACTGAGCACTAAAGCGGTTAGGAAAAAGCCGGATTTTTGGTAAAGAATTAAATGAAGTCCAGTAGTATGAGTAACCAGCTGAAGAAAGTGTGTAGAAGTAATGCTAGGGTTTAAAATAAATCAAAATGCAAATAGAATGAGCAGTGTCAATAGTGATTAAATAGCTGAAGAAAATCAAGTTACTTTAGGGGGTTTTTGAGCAATTATGGTAAATTGAAAGTGAGTAGTGCTTATTGGGGAATAGGGCTTCTCAGGGACAGCAGACCTGGTACATTGCTGGAGCTGGATGCTAACTTCATATGTAGAAAAAGCCTTTAGTTATTTGGGCTGATACATCTCTTAATACACTAGAGTTGGTACAGACGCAAGTGTGGGTCTGAGGCTGAGACCTGGCGGCACTTCCTTCTGCAAGCTGACCAGGTGTAACTCTTGGTTTTGAAATAGTTTAAAAAGTGCAGGCACCCTTGCTGAGAAGACCATTAGGAGACCTTTGGTATAACTTTCAAGAATGTTTTGTAGATGCAGAGGCAAAGAACCATCTGTAGGATTTTGTGGGTTCCAGAAGTCAGCTGCCTTTGTAGCTATGTTTTTGAACTGTGAAAGTGGTAGCACAGAATTCACTGTTCCCATAATACATGGCAGAAATGTTCCCAGTTGTCATAGCTAAACTCATTGCTAAATGTAACTCAGTACCCAAGAAGTATCTTGCATTGGTTATGGTAATTTCTGCTGTAGACTGTTTGTATTTATGCATATACTCTCTGCATTGAGGCTGAAAAGACCTTGGCTAAATAAAAAGCTGCTTTATTATTGTGATAAGAGAATATTTTCTGGGCAGCAAGCCCCTGGCTGCTCTAAATTACTTGTTCTAGCGAAAGAATCATGTTCATATTGTTTAAACCATAAAACAAATCATAACAACGGCTGTTAACAAATAACAGAAACATTCTGCAGTGCAGCTTGAACTGCCTTATTTGAAATATTAATTCATTTTATCTGTCCGTGTGATGATGCTTCTTTGAATTCTGTAGCAGTGGGCATGGTGATCATGAGCTTGGGAAATGTGGTCATAAAACACAGACCATTCCTCTTTGTACCAGAGTGTCTCTTCCCTCGCTGCATTTTCTTCCTGCTTTCTCCTCCCACCCCACATTTCTCACACACGCACTACCTGCAGTGCCTTTGAAGGCATCATCTTCTGATCACTTGAAGTCACAAGGCAACTCTCTCGAGTGCTCTTGCTGAGCACGGGGTGTGTGAGGATTTTGGGCTTTGGCTTTAAAGCATTGGCATCCCTGACAGCATTTCTTTCCCCTCTCATGACTGTGCATGACCCAGGACAGTGAGAGGCCACTCACTGCCATTCCCCCTTCAGCCCTGCAATGCCCTGCTGTTTGTGGTCACACAGACTTGCCTTCACTGGTAGCTCAAATATGACCCCAAGTGTCTGTGAAGGCGAGTGCTCTCTCTTGCGGTTTGTCTGCCGGGGGGAGTGGGTAGATGGTTAAGAGGGGTAACTTTATGCACCCTAGCAGCAAGAATTGTCCACCACAGGTCATACCGCTGAGACAAGCGTAGTGTTAGACCTGGCTTATGGTGCAGCCATGCTGCAGCCCAGCCCCAGGCAGTGCTGCTGCTGAGGGACATGGTGTGGCAATGTGACTCCTCATGCTGGCTCAGCACAAAGGGCTGTGGAGCCACTTCTGCAGCACCATTCTATAAAATGTTGCTTTCTGAATTCCCTGGCAGTGCACTGGGAGTGGGGAAACCTGTGTCCTATTCCTGGATAGCTGAAGTTGAAATATATCAGTCTAGCACCATATGAAGGTAAAACATATAGCTTCAAATTCATATTCAATGAGTTCATATAGCTCAAATTTCTGCAGAGGACATTCATGGTGGCTGTTGCAGTGGTTGAGTCCACTGCAGGAATGACCAAGGAGCCACAGAGCCCCAAAACAGTGGAGGTCTGCTGGTGGGCAGGCTCAGAGGTCTAAGACCACCCCCTCTTTACCCCTTTTAAGTCCATGTTCTAGATAGTTCTCCTTTCCTTCATACCCCACTGGTTCCCGGCTCCCTTGTTCCACCCCTCGCCTTCCCCAGTGGTCACTGTCCTGTCACCCCACGTCCTCTCCACCCCCTGGCCCCCAAAGGATAGGCTCTGATGTTGTGCCCTCCCCCGATGCCGATCCAGATTAAAACCCCGGACCCCTCAGTGTTCTGTGTTCTTTGTCCCTGGGTCCCTTCGAGCGGGGACCTCAATAAACCCCTCGGAATGCCATACAAAGGACCCCTCCTGCCTCTTTGACCCCGGCGACGCAGCTCCCAGCAGGAGCTGTCCGGCTCTGTGTGTGAGAGTGGCTGTGAATATCCACCAACTACTGTGGGTCAGAGTGTGCCCAAGCGTGTTCGTGCTGCAGCCCCCGAGCAGCTCTGGTGGGAGGCAATCAGGACGGACGCAACGCTCTTTCCGCCCTCCCACGCGCATCGCGTCAGGTGGCAATTGAGTATGTGGTTGCTGGACCCCCAGAGCCTTTTAGCAGGGACCTGGCAGCATCTTCCTGCGTTGGCTTTTGACTACATGATTCTGTCAACTCAGTCATCTTGAGTCATTTGTCTAAAACAACTCCCAGCTGTTAAGGGAGGAGAGCACCTAGTGGGTGCCTGCCAGTTGGGAAATAAGAAATAGCTCAGTGGAAAGGTCACAGAATTAAGGCTTTTAGAGAACAGTGGAGAAGTGCTAAGGTCTTCGTGTTCTGTTGCTGCCCTGTAACAGAAGCCAAATGAGTATTTGCTCAAGGAAATTTACTCACTGTCCTGCTTGTATCAGTAGTGTTTCTACCGGCTTCTTGTGAGTGATTAAGGTCTGCATTTGCAAGTGGAAATTATGTAACCATTAATCTAAGTTACACTTTCAATAAAATGCCATTTTCTGAACAAATTGAACGCGTGAGATGATGTCAGTGGTGCTTGCCTTTGCAGGCAGGGCAGTGCCTGTGGGGGGTTTCTGTTGAACTTCAGTACCGGTAACTTCTGGATAGATATGTCTGTATGTGCGTGTGTGTATATACACACATACGTATGTTTATTTATTTATTATTTATTTTTATCCTTTTCCTTAAAAGCTGAGAAAAGTTAAGGCTATGCATCTGGTGAAGGGATGCAATTGCACATTTATCGCTCCTTCTTCCCACCCTTGAGGAATGTCAGCCAAAAAGTGAATGTTACTTTGAAATTTGTGGAAAGACTGTAATAACCGAAGTGTGACTCCTGCTAAGAGCCATTGTGGGCGTGGATGGGGAAATAAGCATAGCACTTCCGTAACAAGATCAGTTCTTGTCCTTTGCTGTAGTTCTATATTAGTTGGATTTCTTCCTCTGCAGGAAGCATATCTAGCTATGGTTGGAACATGCCTTTTAGGGGAGTAAGAAGATGTGATGGGGGGGAGTTTGTTCCAAGCTTGAAGGCAAATGTCTTGTCTTTTAGCATGCCTCTTGCAAGGTCTTGGGAGATCATTGCACCTCTTTGCCTCAGAATAGAGAGATTTGGTTTTTTCCTATTATGCAGTGACTTGGAAGATGCTTGAACACTTCATAGCAACCCTGAAAATAAGCCTGAAACTAAAAGCAAACCAGCTCCCTAACATATTTTTTTTTCAGAGATGAGATATTCTGAGAGGTTTCCTTGAAGCAGCTTTAAAAATGCTCCAAAACTTTTTGAAGCTGACATTTCTATCAGTTCACACTCCAAGAGGAATGCTTCCAACAAATGACATTTTCCCCCAGTTTCATTTGTTATACAGCTAATGATGTCCCTGTGTCTGCAGGATTGTTTCCTGTGATAAACTGTAGGCTTCTGCCTCTTTCATTCTTGTGACCTAGGTGAGATGAAAGATAACAGACAACAATTTGAGGAAGAGTATCTAGGAAAGTGTAACAAGCAACTGGGGTCATGAAGGAAAAAGTGTCTTTGCTGCCAGGGGTCATGCTAGGCATCTAAATCAAAACTAAGACAACTTTTTCCTCTGTGAAAGTCAAACATGCAATTTCTGCTTGTCCCCTAAGTGGACGGGGTTTTAAAGTACATTTGAATCCAGCCTAATAAAGGCTGTATGGTGTATTTTGGAGGTAGTATTCTGTAGAAAGTGATCCCATATACTTCAAATTGTGTGCTTCATCTTGCAGGGACCCCAAAACATTGGGAGGTCCAGTGTGTAAGCTGCTCAGTGGACCAGCTGTGACAGCATGTTGCTCCTGTATGTCCCTTGGCAAGCTGCAGCAGCATGAAGTTCAGTGTAGGCCTGCCTACCTCTCTTTACAAGCAGGTTTGCTGCACTCCTTCCTTAGACTGATTTTGGAAACCCTGAGGTAGCCGAGGCACTGCAGTCAGACAGACAGGGCTTGTTCACTTTGTTTGACTCCCTTGGTGCTATAGCACTGAGAGGTTGAATCCTTTTAAATTCTGAGGCCAGAGTGAAAATTCCGTGTGCCCGAGCATGCACGTGCCTGCTTCTGAGCTCTTTGCATTGAAGTAAACTGCAGCTTTCACTGTTTAGTCATGTTTTACCCTTCCCTACCACTATCTTTCTAGAACTTCTTAAGTTCTTCTCACAAAACCGGAAACGTAATACTAAGAAACCAATCCAAAGGATATTTTCCTTTTGTAGTTGAGCAATAGACTGATGTGGCAATATATTTTACAATCCTCAAAAGAGCAGCTGTTTTACACCACTTATGTTTCTGAATTATGGACAGTTTGTGTCAATTGCAGTGCTTAAGGCACTAACTTTTGCTGATGCATCTATCTAGTGTATAGTGCTGTTGCATCCTGAGGTTAACATATAAATCATAAGCAGTGTTTATTTTGTTTAAAAAAAAAATCAATATGCAAAAAGGCAGTGCTGCCTTGGGATTTTTCCCCCATCACATGCCCCAAACAAGAAACAATGTTTTAAAAATGTTTGAAGTGAAAATGGTACTAATTTAGCAGAAGCTGGCAGCAATATCTAAACATCAGAAGCAGTAGAGGAGAAAAGTGATAGGGAGCAAACTTGTAACTACAAGCCAGGGATGGGGCCCACAATGGCAATGTCATGTTCTGCAAGTTTTTTTCCCCCTGAAGTAGAGTTCAAAAGCTAGAATTGATTTCTTGATGGTACAAAGCTTCCTGTTAGATGGCTGGCCTAGCAAATACTTAAAAGTCTTTTTTACATAACGATTGACTGTTAACTTATGTGAAGGAAGGCTTTGCTTTGTAGTATAAAGATCCTGTAAAACTGTTCATGTGCCATCTGCTGAGTGAATTTGGTCTAGTAGGGTTGCTGTTCATTTAATCTACTTGGCAATGGGCATTAGAACAGTGAAAAGGACAGAAACAGAAACATTTAACTTGCATGAGCCTCTGAGACAGAAGACAACAGGGCATTTTTTATTTCATTTGAGGATGTTAAGACAGGATGAAAGTCACAAGTATTTCCATGTTGGCTTTTACCTCAAACTACAGGAGTTTCTCGAACAAAAATTGTTCTACGCAGTCCAATAACTGCATTCTAACCTAAAGGACCTATGTATGAAAGAGGAATTATCTTCCTGGTGCTGTGAAGCTTTAATTAATTTTTTGAAGGTTATTTAAGGATTTTTTGGGTGAAGTTTCACATGTGATAAAATACTATCTTTTTCTTTTTGTCTTGTTTTTGCTTGTACAACCTGTTCATTATTTTGAGTCTTCAAACATCAGATTTGGCTCACAGTTTTGTTTTGTGCTGAGAGCAGAAAGGAGGCTACAAATTAAGGAGTGCTTTAACCAGAATTACTTACAAAATTATTTCCTGAAGTTTTACGGGTAGCAATGTTCTCCCACCCCCAAGAGAGGATAATTAAGAACTTTTTTATATTTCTTGTCCAAGGAAATACATGTTTATGAATGTGTGCAAAGGTGTTTTCCTAAGATATGAGAAGCCAAAAACAAAGCTAAATCTAAAGTACTTTTAATATTTTTTTAAGTTGAGCAAACAGCCATACTCTGCAAGCTTATTTTCCTTTTCACTTTTTAAATAATTTTTATCTTCTCCTTGCATTGTTGAAAACATTCTAACTGGAGAAATAACACACTAGTAAAATTTTATGCAAAAATGCTCACAGGATTTGCTTTAAAAATAATTTGACTTCTGAAGCATGCAGTGGAGTTTCGGACAGAAACGCGGGAGCAGGCTGTGCAAGTATGCGTAGCTAATGTGAAATGAAGCTGTTCTTTAGGATTGACCTCCTTGAATTTGAAGCCAACATTGTTCTATTCCAAATGGTAATTTCTTCCTTCTTTAGGTGGAAGGAACCAGAACCTTTTCCATTAACTTCACAGAGGCTTCTGTGTACAGACAGAGGGTGGATATTTGATGGAAAGGGAGGGTGGCAAGAAAGAAGGAAAAAACCCTAAAGCATGTCTGAACAAAAAGGGGTCATCCATACATTGAGATATCGTCTCATTATGCCTCTTGTTGCCCATAAAAAGAGGCATGGTTGTGTAATATAGTTGCAGACCCTTTCCCTGTAGGTATCTACAGATAAGTGACAAATGCCACCTCTGTAACAAAGCAGCCCTTCAGAAGGAAGTCTGCAATGCACACTCAAGCCCTGCAGATTTAAGACTCTAGTGTGCATCTGGAAAAACCTCTTCTGAACTGTTACACAGGTTAATGACAGTAGAAATGTCAGAGCTGGGAGAGAAGAAGCAATGTGTAGTGAGGTAAACTGCAGGAGGCACGGTGTGCTCTATTAAGATTTTGCTCATGCTGGTGACCAGAAGCTTAAATTTACTGTGTAAGATGGAGTCAGGAAGGATCCTTTCCTCATTGAGGTTCAGTAATTCAGTGTCCGAGGAAGAGGTCCAGCAAGGGAAGTGATATGAACACAGCAACCAGCGAGTACAGCAGCTCTCTGTTCAGCATCATACCTGAACTGATAAACTAAGTGTGAAGGTTTTGGAGAAGCCTGAGGGCAGGAAGATGTACTAGCCAGGCAGTATACAAGGTAGATTTGAACAATGGAATTTGCTGTTGGCATAAAAGGAGATGAGGCTATAGGAGATAAGGAGGTGGAGAGATTTTAACTATGCCTGAAGAATTCAGGTCACGGGGAAAAAAAGCAAAAAATAGTATGCAACAGGAAGAGAGAAGTGGGGGGAAGAAATTAAGAGAAGGAAGTAGGTTACATGTAACAGTTTCACAGGGATTTCTGTAGGAGCTTTAATTTGCTTTTCTGCTTTCCAGTGCTGTTGACTATGAAAAATTAGTTAGGTGCATATAGGAAGGGGAATAAGCATAATATCTGTCTAATTATTGTCTGTGGAGTGTGCTCACTTCATTAGCGCAGGGAACTGCATCCCTTCAGCTCTTCCAGTAACTCACCAAGTATGGGCGAGGGCTGGCAGGAGGAACACTGACTCCTGTTTTACCCCGGTCTTGGGTGGGGAGGCCCTGCTAACACCTGAAGTATGCTTTGGAACAAGTCAACTGCCTCATAGATCTCACTTTTAGCCAAACATTTAATTCTGTATGAATTTACTTAACAATTTTTTTTTCTCTTCCAGTTACTATTTCTTCAACTGCAGAAAAAGGTAATTTTTAAATTTTTTTATGAATATGTGAATAGGTGCTTTGCATGCAAATCCTAAGGGACATAGAGTTTAAATGTACTCCTTTATGTGTGAGCTCTGTGTAGTGAGTGGATTAGTGCTAAGAAACAAGGTAAATATTGTACAGTTGAGCCTGTTTTGTTTCTAATACCACAAACTTGGGATGATGACAAGACCTGTGACTAATGCAAGTAATGCCACTATGATTTAAGTTTGCAATTATTTTTAAATGGGTACCTGCTAAAAGCAGAAAAAGGAGAAGAGAGAAGGAACTGTTGCAGATCCAGAATTCTGTTTTCTGTTTAGGCCTGTGGCCTGAAAGACTTCTGAAAGAGGATTAATTCTTGTTATAGTGCTTAATATTTTCCAAACAGCTTACCAAATTCCTCAGAATCCCATTCTTAAGGAGTAGTTAGAATTGTGCAAAACACAACCATTTCAAAAGTGGCCGCACATTATAATTTTAAATTTCCAGGTCAAGTGTTTGAGGCCTTGTTTTGAGAAATTTTAATATTCATATTGGCTTTAGCAAGTATATGCCACAGCAGGTGGTCATACACAGGATAGAGATACAAACTAAGAAAAAAAAATTCTATCATATTATTGCTGGGTTATTTATTTGGGAGATCATTTCAGCTTATGGGGGAGCACAAGTGGTAGATTAAGCACAGATTTGTACTTTAACCGTCTACAGACGGCTGTTTCAGACTGGTAAGAGGTTCTCATCTCTTAAATATTTTGCAAAAGAGCACAGAACTGGAAGCTAATCTAGCAGTTTTCTTCCCAGTGAATATCTACCAGAACACTGTAAAAAGAAGGACTCTTGATGGAAGTTGTTGTTTTTCAACTTCTAATGGAGAGCTGAAAGAGTAGGAAAATCTTCAAAATAAACTGTAAGCCATTCAAGGTGTGAGCTTGTGTTACATTGGATTTTTTCATCCCATTTCACAGCTGGGCTTTACATAGACTTCACAAAATTCTGCAAGTTGCTGCTGTGCTTGCCGTTGACTTGTAGATGAATAAGTTTTACGTTCTAATTTCTTCTGGAAAGGCAAGATCCATGTCTCAGTTAAGGAAACCTGGCAATGTTTTTGTCACATAGTCAGAGCTCTATTTCAAATGCAGTGCCTATCTGACTGAAACAGGTTCTTCTAAATCTACCAGAGAAGGAAAATGTGAGATTAATTAATGAGAGTGACCGTATCACTGGAACCTGTTAGGCTCTTAATAGCCGTCTCCTGCATGCTGCTTGCACCTCCCATTCTGAACCATGTCATAGGCATCCTGTATGCGTAAATTTATCAACCATGAAGGTTGATTTTAAAATGAGATGTGAAGTCTTTTTTTGTTTGAAAAGAAAGCTGGCATAAGTTTTCTAAAATTCTTAAAAGCCAGCTTGTGATAGCCAGGAATCAAGATCAGAAGAGTCAAAAGACCAAAGTACCAGGAACATTGCTATGCAAATCAATAACATGCATCTTAGCAAGTGTATTTTGCTCCATATTTTGGTGTAATAAGTACGCAGCAAAATGATTTGAATATAACAGCAACTTTTGATTGAACTAGTGGCAATTTCTTCACCCCATTAAGGTTCATTTTTTCTTTGTAATTTTATATTCTTGTCCAGTTTTATATCCGTTAGGATAGGGGAATAAAGTCAACTCTGAATCTCTGTTAACAGTATAATATACTACTGTTATGTATTATTGCCTCCCTGTAATCTGACTCTGCCTTGGAAGTAGTATTAAAAATTATTCAGAAAAGAATGTTAAGGGCAAATCTTAGGAGGGCTTAGCATATTTTAGAAGAATTCTGAAAGCATGTCTTAAGACACTGTCTTCCTGAAGCCATAAATTACGGTATAGTATGCATCAGTGCCTTTAAAAAGAATTGACTTCACTTGGTCGCAGCATGGCACTGAGAATCCTGGATTGCCTTAGTTTAGCCAAGACTTCCCTTGTGACTGAGTCTGGCTAAACTGGCAGATACTGGGGTTTGAGATTTTTGTTGTATTTTTTATCTAGCTTGTAATTACAAGAAAATGAACTGACTAGGAATGAATCTGGTTTACATTTGTACTGGAAACAGATGCAAGATGCTTCAGGGAGTAGTCTGTAGAGGAGCTACTGATACCCAAAGTGGTGGGTAGGTGGAGTGCTAAAGTAAAGCTGTCAAAAATGGTATCTTCCCTCCCTCTCATTTCCTGGGGAGCACTGACAGGACAGTTATGTGTAATCACAGTAGGAGTGGCAACATGGGAGTAGGAAAAGAAGCAAGAATTTATTCAGAGTGAAGTCAGTATGGACTGCCAGTTGCAGGTTCTTTCCCTGGATGGTGCCCGTCACTGGCAACTGAGTACTGACCCTTGGTTTTTAATGATGGTGACAGATTGCAAGATCTCAGTTACATGAAGAGTACAAGAGCACTTTAATAGCTGCCTCTATCTAATAAATACTGGTAGCACTGGCACAGATCTGTACCCTTCACACAGCCAGCCGTGGTCCCTGTTATTCTGTGTTTTTTAGGGGCATTTACAGCCTGTGACAAAGCTTTGAGGTTCTGCTGTTTGATGCATTGTGTGTGCACTAAAAATAATCCTTCAAAAGAATCTTAATTCTGGGGTGATTTTTGTGGACAGAATAGAACTGTTTACTGTGTGAGTTTTGCTGTGCCTTGCCCTCCCCTGTATCTCATTTCCTCTTTCCTTCTATTCAATTTCTCTCACCCTCTTTTCCACCTAAGTTCTGGTGTGTGCCACTGATTCCACTCCAGTTTCACATCCTTCTCTCCTCTCTTCCAAACCATTTTCTCATGCTTTAATTGCTTAACCACGTGTTTGAATGTACAGTATGTTTTTAATGAAAGACAATTCCTAATTATGTAGTGCCTACTACAGTAATACACAAGTTCTTTCCTATTAGGAGACAGTTTTAAGATTACTTTAGAAAAAGGTTTTGTTTGTTGCATTTTCAGTCAGCTCCACAGCTGAAAATCTGCCAAATCTGCCTCTAAGGTTGGAGGAATCAGAGGCAAAAGTAAAAAGCATAATTATCTGAAGAAAGCTCAAATGCAGTTTTTTGTTTTCATTGCAATAAACAGTGAAAATCGTGAAAGATGATAAATTAAAGCCGTGTCTTCTGTGACTGTGCACAAGCATTTTCTGAGCTGTTGGAAGTTCCCAAAGTTTTGAACCTTTTTTGCCCTCCATGAAGTACATCATGCAGCTTCTTAGAGGACTCTATCTGTACAGAAAAGTAGGTCAAGTTTCCTACTTACTGCAAGTGAAGATAATATAAATATTTAATATGACTTTTCTAAGACTTGCAGTTCTGGCACAGCTGATCTGTTTCCTCTTGACAAGTGATAAAAGAAACCATTAGAGGAAACAAGAGTGGAAGGAGCTTCCTGGGTCATAAGGTCTGGATTTCTGGTCTTTAACACAGCCATATAACACAGACTCATTAGTAAATCAATTGAGCTCCCTGCTAAAGCCAGCTACATTTTGTTGCCACTGTGACTATAATAGGACTTTTCCAGTTTGTATTTCTCAGGTGATTTGAAAGAAGATAATAAAAATCTTTAACTCACAGCTGGCATGACTGGAGTGCAGTACTCTCCAAACCCCTGTTTGGGGATTTTTACTGTCATTGATGTCCAGTGCCTTCTGTAATGGCACAGTACTGTGCTGTTTCTATTAGAAGTAGAAATTACGTTGAATTATGTAGGTCAGTAAGTAATCAAGTACTGTGTGATAATCTAGAACAGAATTACAGTGTCATCTTTATTCAAAAAGGTTAGTCACTTACATGCCAGAAGTGAGGATGTGAGGCTGTGTTCAGTTCTGGGGTTTGGGGGTTTGAGGTTTTTTTGTTTTGGTTGGTTGGTTGTTTGGTGGGGGTGGTTTTGTTTTGTGGGGGCTTTTTTTTTGTGGTTTATTTTGTTTGGTTGGTTTTTGGGGGGTGGGTTTTGTCGATTTGTTTTTTCCTTCAAAATCTGTTTTGGAAAGTTCAGCAAGGCCAAGTGCAAGGTCCTGCGTGAGTCAGGACAATCCCAAACACAAGTACAGGCTGGGCAGAGAATGAATTGAGAAGCAGCCCTGGGGGAGAAAGACATAGGGGTTGATGAGAAGCCCCAGTGGCTCAGCAGCATGTGCTCGCAGCCCAGAAGGCCAGAGGTGTCCTGGGCTGCATCCAAAGCAGCGTGGGCAGCAGGGCCTGGGAGGGGATTCTGCCCCTCTGCTCTGCTCTGGTGAGACCCCACCTGCAGTGCTGCATCCGGCTCTGGGGTCCCAGCACAGAAAAGGCATGGATCTGTTGGAGTGAGTCCAGAGGAGGCTACAAAGATAATCAGAGGAATGAAGCACCTCTCCAGCTGAAGACAGGCTGAGGGAGCTGGGGCTTGTCATCCTGGAGAACAGAAGGTTCCAGGGAGACCTAATAGCACCTTCCAGTACCTGAAGGGGACTACAGGAGTGCTGGGGAGAGATGTGTTACAGGGGCACGGAGTGATAGGACAAGGGGGGAATCACTTCAAACTGAAAGAGGGCACATTTAAATTAGGTATTAGGAAGGAATTCTTTATTGTGTGAATGGCGAGGCAGAAGCAAAGGTTGCTCAGAGAAGTTGTGGGTGCTCCATCCCTGGAAGCATTCAAGGTCATTTTGTGAATCTATGATAAAAATAATATTTCCTTGAGGTAGAACAGCTATCACATTTGGGGAGTGAGGGTGGGTGTTGAATTTTTTTTAAGTGAACAGTCCTAGAGTGCTAAGTGTAGTTATTTAGCCCTCCTCAAAGATCAGGAGGTTTGTTTCTTGTTCTTTTCAGCTATATTCACCGAATTCTTATTTGTATTTTATTGCAGTTGTCTACCTTGTGGTTTTTCATCTGTCATTTGTCATGTTTGTATGGTCCTATGGGAAGACAATTTTCACATCTCCTGCAACCCCCTCTAATGAGGTAAATACAACGTTAGAAGAAGTGTCAATGCCTTTTTTATAAATAGCTGAACAGTTTTCAGTGATGAAATTTGTTTGCAGTACTGTGTGATTCACCTTGCCCTTCTCATTATCTAAAATAGAACAGCATGACAGTGCATCATGAATGAAAATGATCAAGTTACTCTTAAAATACCATATGCTTTGTGTAATGACATTTCCTTATATGAAATGTGTGTTTAAATCATCACAAGTTTGGCAGTCTTGTACAGTGCTATGCTATGAAGTAGCTTGCTTGAAGCCTGAAATTTTTAAAACTGGTAAACGAAATGCGGTGACGACATTTTTATATTTCCTTTTTAGGCAGTTTGGACCTTTGTTTGGGTAAGAAAGGATAGCAATGCAATGTATACTTACGACCTTTAGGACTGAACCCACTTATTAAGCAAGGGTTAAGGTTTAGGAACATTGAGACGTGACTACATAAAGAAGCTTTATATAATGGCAAAAGAATGCATGATGACTGTAAGAAGTTGTGTTTTGAAAAAGAACCATATTAATTCCAATAAGCCTGAGATGGAATATCTTGTTTTCTATTTTCTGTAATGTGTGTGTATGTAGGGATTAAATACTGGCACTGAATTTAAAATACTGCCCTTCTCTTCCTTGTTTTTACAAGGCTTTGAGACTGCCTAAACTGTTTGAGGCATAGGTTGCTCTGTGGGGGTTGAATTTTTATTCTGTTTTTGGCAAGACTGACATTCAGTGCTAATGTCAACCTTAAACATTCTTGAGAAGAGTTATTCCCATGCTTCAAAGAAAAAGCAAACACTGCACTGTAGTGCTCAATTATGGTTTAGAGATCTGTATGTTAAAGCTATAGAATATAAAGTGTAAAAAGCTAAACACTATTCTGCTGTTTAGCTAAGCAAAAAGTCTAAATGAAGCTGTTGAAGGGTCTGGAGAGTAAGTCCTGTGAGGAGCAGCTGAGGGAGCTGGGGGTGTTTAGCCTGGAGAAAAGGAGGCTCAGGGGGGACCTTGTCACTCTCTACAGCTGCCTGAAAGGAGGCTGTAGCCAGGTGGGGGTTGGCCTCTTCTCCCAGGTAACAAGTGGCAGGATGAGAGGAAATGGCCTCAAGTTGCACCAGGGGAGGTCTGGAATGAATTCTAGGAAAAATTTCTTCACTGAAGGGCTTGTTGTCAAGCACTGGAACAGGCTGCCCAGAGAAGTGGCTGTATCCCCATCCCTGGAGGTTTTAAAACATGTATAGATGTGGAATTCGGGGATGTGGTTTAGTGGTAGACTTGGCAGTGCTGGGTTAATGGCTGGGCTTCATGACCTCAGATGTGTTTTCCAACCAAAATGATTCTATGATTCTATGAATTGCTAAACCTAAAAATTCAAAGGGGCTTGTCTTCAGGGTAATTTGTTTTTGCTTTCTCTGGGATGGTTTTGCAGGAAAATTGTAAAGTTAAGCAGATTAAGTAATTAAAATATGGTTGAAATGGTGTTATTCTAAGTTTTATAAAGCTGTATGAACTAGAGCTGCTCTTAATGCTAATGCCTAGTAACTTTTACTGTCTGCTTGAATTCTTCATTAATAGCAAACTTATTCTGACAGTAGTTTTCCTGTAGTTAGAGTGATTATGTAGCAGGCTTTTTGTATTCAGCAAGTGAAAGGGATGGCTTGGGCATATGGCACGTAATGAATTTTTTGTATATTAACTGTGGAGATAGATCAGATGTAATAAAATTTTCTTCTACAGCTAGCTTTAAACAGAAAAAAAGAAGGGAAAAAAGACTATTCCACCATAACAGCAAAAAAACACTCAAAAAAATTTTGAAAAGCAAAAAGCCAACCAAATTAAAAACCCTGCACCACTTTTTCTGTCTCTGGGAAAATCCCTTCTGTTCATGTACCAGTGAGTAATTTATGCTGGTTATACTTAAAAACAAACATGACTTCAGAATCTTTCCATTGTGTGAGAGTGTAAACGTATATATTTTTAGTCATTCAAATTGGCCATTCTTGCAAAACAAATAGCATCCTGTGATCTTACTATTGAACTAAAAAAAAGATTCTGCAGCTGCTGTTGTCTTAGTGTAATCCCTGTACATTTGTCCTAAGAAAGAACAATCAGCATTATACAAGATCCAGAAAGAGGAAGGAAACAAAGGGATTCTTTCTGTTTTCAATAAGAACTGCTGGAACCTCATTGGGAATTCTGTTTGCTATGTGGTAACAGACAACTTTTGATGTCTTTTAACATATCCTGCTATTTTCCTAAGAGACTGTGGTCTCATGGCCCTGTTAAGTTCTGAAATTAGAACAGAAATGTAGCTTTTCAGAAAACCAAAATCCTATCCAGGATTTTTGGAGTAATACTATGATGTTATGTGGACAAATTTAAAAGGTTTTAAATATTGTTATTTGGTTCCTTTTCTATTCACTCATTGGTTTGCCTTGAAATGTCATCTAGAGGGAGTACTCGTGTTTCTTGCAACCGCTGCTTGATTGCAGGTCACAGAGACCTGGGTCACCCAGCAGACTCACAAGGGTAGTAGGGATTAAGGTGTTTTGCACCACTGTTTGCTGGAATGATGTTTCACATCTGTCTTAAACTTTTGATGTGAGCGTCTCCAGTTTTCATACTTGAATAAATATCTGAGTGATTAAATGTAAATAATGAGGTCAAACTCTTGGTGATGGCTGAAATGTTAAACTTTAATTTCATCCTTCGCATAGATTAATTCTAGTGTCTGGTTATTTAAAAGGGTATTATTTAAACATGTTTCATGTTTCACCCTTGAAGGGTAGGTAGGCTCAATTACTGGGATGATACTATATGTGACAGGAGGCTTAACTAGATTCTGTGAGCTATGAGGCATCTTGCTTGCATTCTGGGTTAGGAAATAGCACAGGGAAATTGCAGCAATGTCTTACTGCTTCCTCCTTTCTGTAAGTGGAGTCTTCGTTGTTGCTTACCAACTGACTGTAATCCAGAAGAGGAAAAAGTACAAGATGAGGGGAAAATCCATGTGAACTAATCATGCACATGTTTTTGGTAGGAAAATACGGTCATAATAAATCACACTAAGCCCGTTTTTGTTCCAGCTGCACACATAGCATTTTCCACTCTTTACCATGAATGCTTTGTGTATGTGCTCATAAAGAGGGCTCTTGTAGTCCATGCAGGAAGCTCGGAGTTTAGAAGTGCTTCAGAACAGAAAAATACCAAAGAAAATAGCAATTTCAGCCCCTGCTGCACAGGGCCTTGTCAGCATGCTGTGTTTTGTGGGCCTTACTGGTAAATACTATTTCAGTGGATACCAAGCTAAGTGTTTCACAAATGAGTAAAAGCTCTCCAGGTTTTTCTGGTAAAGGCTTATATTTCAGTGAGGCTTCAACAGGAATGCTCGTCAGGCTTTACTCAGAATTGTAACGCACTCTCAAACTGTACAAGCTTTGCTGGAGTTTCTTTCAATACAACTTATGAATTTTGAGACTAGTGTTCACTATTCCTAAGTTAAAATTCCAGTTAAACTCTTTCAGCTTCCGTGCTGGAACTGTGAAGCCCACCACACCCCCACCTGCCTTTTTTCCCCCACGATGTGGTTTGTATTCCTCTCTGTGTTAGAGAGGAAGTGGGATAAGAGAACTACAGTGCCTTGTAGCAGCGAAGGACTGTTGCACCTTCCTCTTGTTCACAGATTACTTAATTTATGCTTATTGAGAATTAAAGGAAGGTTTGCACCTTAAAGCTCACCCTGAGTCTCTGCCTTCCCTTGTGTTGAAGAGAAGATGCTATAGATAATGGAATGGAGTTAAAGATTATTTTCTCAAAAATACATCCAGAAACATGGAGTTTCAAGGATCTCCTGTAGCATTCTTTTTCTTTGTTTACATGGTGCTGTTGGGTCATTGGGTGGGGGCACCCAAAGGGTCTTTTCCTTGAAAAACAAAGTAATAATTAATCTCTTCCCTTCTATCCATTTTCTCCTTCCCTCCTAGTTCTGCTTGTCAAAAGCTGATAAAGAACAATATGAAAAAGAAGAGAGACCAGAATCCCAGCAGGAGATTTTGAGAAGAGCAGCTAAAGACTTGCCTATCTATACAACAACAGCATCAAGAGGTGAGATATAAAGATAATTCCATGCTCCTGAAGTTGCTGGTTTATTCATTTGTTGCTATTGAATGAACAGTATATTAAGCACATATTGCAAATGCCATATGTTTTGTTATTTGTTGGGCCTGGTGTTTAATTCCTGAGAGAAACAGCAGTCCTTTTTCTGGTGATCTCAACATAAAGCCACTACTTGAAATTTAAAAGAAAAAATTATCTTCTAGAAAGCAGAGAGATGACAGCAGCTATCTCTAGCTGTGGCTATTAAAAATAAACACAACAAAGAAATATAGGTAAGATAGCTTGAAATAGGGAAATTCAAACGTGTTGCTCAATTTTGTAATCATCTTTATCCCCATTTAAATTTTTCCTTCTGACCTGTTTTGGTTCAGCATGAGGAGAAATGTACTTAAGATCTTAACATACTTTTGCAATTGAAAAACAAATAAGCGTTATTTCATTCCCATCTGCAATTCAGTACAAATCTAGTTATGGACTATTTCTGCATTTGCTTTTAATATATGTAGCCATTTTATTCCAATTTATATATGAATGATCTGTGAAAGTGCTGTCTTATGCATATGTATATTCTTTAAAAATTCATAGCTTTTATATGTGTATCTATCTTTTTCTCTTTCTTGAAACTAGCAACCCTGTAGAGTTTCCAGAAACATAAACTACGCAGAATGACCATTGCTGAAGTTTACTGTGACTTTTCCAAATAAAGTCTAAGGACACCTGGCTCTTTTGAATACAAGCTTCCCTTTAAGAGAATCCCAGTCATAAGTTCCTGGAGTGGTCTGGGAAGCTGTTGCCAGCTCTTATCAATTCTGTTTAGCTGTAGATGTTGGCTTTCCTTCTGCTTTCAAGCTGCCTGTGCTGGTGTCTTATTTCCATTGAGGAAAGCCTGAAAGTCTGTTTAAAAATATCCAGGAAAGACGAGGAAGAACTGATATACTGAACAGTCTGATAGATCACTGTTTGGTGAAGTGGATAGAGAAAGCCAGTGCAGAAGGTTGACTTGCTGAAAGAATGTAGTTTCACAATGGGATGCCTTAGTACCCTCTGCAGAGGTGAAAGGGGGATCAGTGCCAGAGGATGAAGGATGGGAAAAACTGGGAGTCAAAGAGTAAATGAAAATGGACTCAGTAGAGTAGTAATAGATTCTTTTGAATACTTTTGTATGTTACATTTCTTTAAAAAATCAAAACTACATGTCGTATGGGATTAGGTGTGTGTCAATCTGTGAGAACAGGTGTAGCAGGGGAGGGCAGGAAGCTCTTTTAAGATCCAGTTCATGTTAAGGGGGAAAGCTTTCATAAAATCAGATGAGTTCTACTGACCTGACCCTTGCACTTGAATACAGCAATCAGATACTGTGATCGATGCCAGCTGATCAAACCTGACCGCTGCCACCACTGTTCTGCATGTGACATGTAAGTGTCTGAATCTGGAATTACAGATTTTTCTCTTTCCTGAAATCGTCACTTTAGTGTGTTCATGTCTTCAGTGGGTCAGTTCCTTCCAGTGGTACAATATTATGGTGCAGCCCTATTGTCTGAAGTGGTAGAACTTTTTAGGAAACCTGCTTGTAGCTTTGTAAAACAAATCTTATATTAAAAAATAAGTTAATTACAAAGTAAAAAATCATAGATTGAAAGTAAAGAAAGGTAGGTCTGAGATACCAGCACCAGCAAAGGCTTATTATTGAACTGTTTCATGTATCTTGTTCCTGTAGTACTAAACAGATGTGTTCTACTAATAATGCCAAAAATGTTTATCTCAAAAATTGACAGGAGAATCACATGCCTTTAACATTTCAAAGTCATCACTGCTATTCCCTGTTTTCTTTGTGAATCATCAGGGAAGTCTGCGCAGGCACTGGAGGCTGAGGCTCTGCATGAGACTTCAGTAGGCTGAGCTTGAGGAAATCTCGTTAACTGAAGAACCTAATAAACATCTTTTGGCTAAAGTCAAATTTGTTAGCAAATACAATGAACATCTCTGTGTCTGAAGTGTCTAGTATCTGTCTTTACATTAAAACTGGATTAAAATGGCATGTGGACTATTCAAATTACCCTTTGTGCTGCTTTTTTCCTCTATTAGCTTAAAAAAAAAAAAGGCAAGCAGCAAACAAAATGGTAGCAAAAATAGCCCTTAGGTAGACTTAGTTGAAGTGAATGCCAGGCGAACATACCTTATCCACACAACCCTGAAAGATCCTTTGGATTTGTTTTCTCTGGGCACGCATAAAATTAGTGTGGCTTAATGAACTGATACATGGTGTTGCTCAGTAATGCTCCCCATGCTAATTTAAGAAACTCTCCTCATAACTCTTCTGAATCTCAATTGGTCCTTTAGGGTGACAGAATGGCTGCTCTAATATAGAGAATGTGGGTATGATTGAGAAGGGCTTGAAAAAGATACAAGTAGGGCAAAATACTTGAAACAAATCAATAAATAAAATACAACACCCAAAACTGTAGAAGCTAAAGTTGCGTCTTAGAAAGAAAATGTATTTTTTGTCTTAACTTGCTGGAAATTCTCTCTTTCAGATGTGTATTAAAAATGGACCACCACTGTCCATGGTAAGTTTATTTTAAAATAAAATCAGTATAAGAATGATGAATTAAATGCTGCTTCAAAAATGCCCTTCTGAAGTAAACCTTGATTTTCACAGAAGTCCTTTAATATGTGAGAATAAATCTTGTTCCTAATGTTTGTTGTGGCATAGAGTTGTAAGCCCAGGAGTCCAAATTGTACAGTTTCTCCATGTATAGAGAAATCTTGGCATTAATGAGACTGTGAGAAAAGGCATTTCTTTCTTTTGGTTACGCTGGTGGTGTTAGCAGGAGAGGAGATACCCACTGCACTGGGAGAATCATTTCTCGATTCTAGATGATATGTATGACCCACTCTTCTGCACTTCGTATTCACTGGTAGTCAGTAAAAATATTACCTGCTATCACTGTGAAAAACACTGCTACCAGTAGTTGACTTAGAGGTGGTTTTGTAACCAAAGCAGCATCCACTGAAATTGATGGCAAGGTTCATATAACTTTCTGTGGTGACTGCAGTTAGTTTGTAGTGGGAGATGCTTCCTATGCAGACTGTCTGTATCATAATGCTTTGCCAGCTCATGTCCTGTCCTACAGAATCATGGGGGGCAAAATTCATTTGAGAGGCCCATATCATTCGGCCTGAGGGAAGAAATTTCCTTCCAAATAGTGGCTTAAAATGCTTCTGAAACACTATTGCCAGAATATTTTGGACATACCACTGACATCATACACATTTTGCTCTGCAAAAGCTGAATGTATTGTGAGGTTTTTGTTTGTTTTATTTTTTGTAAACCTTAGTAACCTCTTTTTCTTTCCCCTCCTTCTAGGGTGAATAATTGTGTGGGATTTTCTAACTACAAATTCTTCCTCCTGTTTTTAATGTATTCCTTACTGTACTGTTTGTTTGTTGCTGCTACAGTCTTGCAGTACTTCATAAAGTTTTGGACAGTAAGTTCTAAGGCTTTTTTTGGTTGTTGTTCATTTGTTTAATCCTGCATGTGTTATTGAAGGCTGCATCAGCATGTTGTCACTCACAGTTTACTCTGTTCTGTGGTTCACTATCGTTAATGACATCAATCAAAGTGACTGAAGCAGGAGAACCTTATGAATTTTGATGAATTAAATGTATTACACTGCCCAGGATGAGTAACTAGGGGAAGGAGTTTTGATGAGGACACTGTGCAATTTCTCTGCTCCATCAAAATTGAGTGGCACAGCTCAGATTTTTATGAGACTATGGGGTACAGATATGTAGATAAAGAAAGAACTGGCCATATCAAACAATTACATATATGTATGAGTATATATATGTATATATAAAAATACTGACAAATGTAAAATATAAATAACAATTTTGTATCTTCCTAGACTTGTCTGTGGATAATCTGCTGCCAGATAAGGCAGATTAATTTGCTGGGACCTGACTGAGCTGTTTTGGAGTCCCTATGTAGGCATGTCTGAACTTGATATTAGTGGCTTTTATTGATCTGGTATGGGTAGAATGCTAAGATATATACAGTGTGGATGCTATACATCTTCCTTGCAACTATTATCAGTTGTCAAAGGGATAATACACATACGTGCAACTTAGTAGGTTTAATAACATTTATGTGAAGGCAACCATCCTTGTATGTCAGTGTTATATTGCTCCTATCAGTTTTGTTCCTTTCACATTCCAGGCTGAACTGAGTGTCTTCTGTAGTTGTTCCTTTTCATCTACAAAAACTTGTACTGTGCCTTCCTGTCTCTAGGCTGAAGTGTTAGTGGCAGAATTCCCTTAATCCATTTCCATTAACGAGCATGCGAAAAATTACCGCAAGTGGAAGGGTCTCAAGCACATCCTTGAGTAAATAACACCATGTGTTTCTTAGATGCTGGCTGCTGTCAGATTAACTGGGAAAAGCAGTCATTATCTGCAGCAGTAAAAATAATCTTTATTGGAGCAAAAGGTTGCTGCCATGTCAGGGTAAGAGAAGCTTGCTCCTCATGTATTCAAAGTAGCTGTACTTTGAGACAATTGGCATTAGGTAAGTTGCAAATGGTAGTTGCAAATGGTGCAAAAAAATTTGTTTATGCTCATCTAAACCTGTGGGTCTGATCTGCCAAAGTACTGTTTCTCTTAATTTGTCAGTTTTGTGTAGCAGCCTGTCACTGGAGAGCAAGGAACTATGTGGGAATTGAGCTGTCAGTACTGTGAGATGAAAGCCATAAATGTGTTTATCAGTCATAGCTGGGTCTTAAAAGATATTTCAAATTAAATGGTCTGATTCTGCTGTTCAGTCTTGCTTGGCTATAAATAGTTAAATTTTCAGTCCGTGAATGTGCCATTTCCAAACATCTGCCTGGCTGCTTTCCAGTGCTTTGTACACAATTTCTAAGGAAACTGTAGATGTGCTCTTGCACATTTACTAGTCAGTGCTCGAGAAAAAAAAAAAACCCAAAAAAAAAACCCCTTGCTTTGTTACCTTATTTTATAATTGCTAGTGCAACAAAAAAGGCCACAGGACAACTGACTACAATGAACAAACATTTAATACCAGCGTTTGCAGCAGGACTCTTCCAAAGCTCACCGGACACAATAATGAAGTGGACTCTTGAGCAGAGGAAGTTAACTTAAGAGGGATTTCTTTTTTTTTTTTTTAATTTAGTTTTTAAAAATGCTTCCTGCAAGAATGGGCTACTTCTGAAATGTAACAATAGACAATGTAGTTGTGTACTTGCACTTCTTGCTTTCAGTTCCAGATGCTGCCAAGACAGAATCTGGCGATGCCCTGATCTTATCAGTAGAGCAGGTCTCTGACTCACTTTACTCATTAAGTCACCCACTCCACAAAGCTAAGACTCCTCTGATCTTATAACCGATTTATTAAAGTACATTTCCAGAAGGAGGTGGCAGCTCCATAATCATGTAGGCTTGCAAAATTTTGTATATCACTTGTATGTAAGCTTTTAGGCAAGTGGTGTTGACTGGAAGGTTCTCTCTACATCTGTATGCAAACCAAAGCAGAATGCTGCTGACATGTGCTGTCTGTAGACTGCTTCAGTATATTTCTAGTGCTCAGCTTTGTCTGCTGCAGTATCAGACAGATTGCTGTTCGGACATTATCTGTTGGAGGCTCTCTGGATGCACGGAACCATAGAATATTTTGAGTTGGAAGGGACCCACAAGGAGCATCGAGTCCAACTCTTCAGTAACCGTCCCATATGGAGATTAAAAACCCACAAGCTTGATGTTATTAGCACCATGCTCTAACAAACTGAGCAAATCAATGTTGTTTTTTCCCCTCAAAGTTTGACTATAGGAAATGTTACAGTATACTTTCAGAAGTTAGTGCGGTTTTTTTGCTTCCTCACAGATGTTTTTCAGAGACTGTGCAACAAACTGCTGGATATATCCAGTGTTGAACAGAAGTGTGAACTGCTTCTTGGGGAATGTAGCTTGGGGGAAGAACTTGTAATGAGGTTGTGGAGGTGTATATGCTAACTACACAAATGTAGCAATCCATTGTTTTGCACTGTTGATAATACTTGCATAGAGATGTGATGCTCCTACGCAGATACTTGGAAACATTGTCAGACACGCACACCTACCGAATCCTTCTGTTGAAGAAAGCCTTTGTGTTTCTCACTTACACGTGCAAGACTTTCACATAGCACCTTTCATGCTCTATGCAGAAGTGCTGAAGAAAGGTCTTGATTCTGTGCATACCATAGTGGAACAAGTGCACTGGCTGGAAATGTTTACCACAGGCTTGCACCCTGATGCTAAAATCTGTTCTGTAGATCAAGGGAACGTGACTGCTTTATTTGTACTCATAACTGCTTTTTCTATACTCATGACATTTTTATTTCTACCTCAGAGGTTGTTAAAGATGAGCAGATAAAATGTCAGTTTAACCAAATGTATTTGACACAAACACCTCACTGGCTGGACACCCAGTGCTTGGTGCCTTGTTTACACAGTGCACGGTGGTGCTTCCCAGCTTATATTTGTGTCTACTCTTACTCTTGCTGCACTGCCTCTTTCTTGAAACCGTTATGTTTTCCAGTCATTTTTGGTGTCTTTCACTGTCCTCCAAGTTAATTTTCTGTCCTGAGTATAGCTAAATAAAGGATGTGATACATGCCCTGGGTGGATGGCATGTGCTTCTGCAAAACTTTGGTTGTATTAACAAAAGTGGGAGTAAAAAAACGGAGTGATTCCACATCATTAGTTAGAACTCATTCCTCTTGCCTATACACTAAGGACATAGACCAGATCTGAGGTTTTTTCCAAGATTAGGCTAGACCTATCTACTAAAAAATGAGGAACAAATCAAGCTCAGACAGCACTTTTTTGTTTGAGGGGTTTTATGACCTGATACACAGTCAAATGAATGTGAAGGAGTTTGTTGGGGACTCTTGAATAGTGACTGGCTTCAGCCTATTGTGTGCTAAGTAGTTCAGATTGTGTTGTGCAAATTGCTTCCTTTTGTAAACTCTACAGCTCTCTCAGCTGCAGATCTCTGCTTCTGTGCTGCTGCTAAGCATAATGATCTTAAATAACCAATGTGTGAAGTTTCATTCTCTTTTCACATGCGGGGGGCATGTGGACTGCTGCTAGACCACTGTGAATAAGCCTGTTATACACACTCAAAGACTGCATGCTTCTCTCCAGTAAAGAACTGGCCTTTTTTGAAAGATGCTTCAGTTCCACAACTGTCATTCAAGAAGTTACAACCAGTGGCTGAAACTGGGTAGTCAGAAGAGGTAAATGCACCCTGGGGATCATGCAGATTAATCATGCATAATTCAAAAAATCCTCCAGGTTATAGAGCTGCTGGTATGGGAAGATGCAAGTGAAATAAACCTAGATTTTCTGAACCACAGAAAACACAAAGACTAAGCTGCTGCTGCTTTCTCAGTATCAAAATAAACTGTCCTGAGAATTCCTTGTAGAGAATTATTTTGTTTAAATATGTAATTTCAAAAGAGTCATAGGAATTCAAGTTACAAAAATCACTTGGGCAACTGGGGAACACTGCAATGTGCTCTGAGGTAGAAAGACTTATGGCTTCAACATGAAGCTTAGGAATAAGCAGCAAGTGGAGTATTTTGCTAGGCTGGATTTCAGGGGATCGTAAAACACAACATATCACTACTGCAGGTGGAATAGGGACTGTTGCATAAATTGTCAGTAAATAAGTAATAAGATGGGCAGTAAAAAGGAAACTGAACTTAAATGGCAGTTTAGAGAGCTGGACTCTGCTTGTCATTTGCTTATTGTAGAATTATGTTATGGTAGCCAGCACCATTTTCAAAATGCTGTGTGTATCTGCCTGACTAATGTAGATGCTTGGGCTCTCCCTAAGCTTTCTGCACAGATTAATGTAATTTTTAAAAGCCATACATCTTGCCTACAATGGATTAGTTAAGTGCTAACCTCTTAGCCAAGATTAATTACCACTCTTTAGGTATAAAGTTTGGAATTTAAAAGCTAATCTGAACACAGCTTTCTTGTTTCTTCCTTTGTTTTCTCAAGCACTGGTTCAATTTCAGGAGTTGTACTAAAGATACGTCCTACAAACTGCTCTGTATTGAAGGAAATTAGGAAGAAGAAAAACTGTACTGATGTGTTATCTGGTCTTTTTTAAACGAAGAAAATTGTGCAAAGAATGGCAATTTATTTTTTATGACTTTGGCTAAAACTACATCTAATGGTAATGGATATGTTCTGAAGTCAGAAAGATTTTTTAATTAATAAACCATTACTTTATACCTCAGGAGTATTCTGAGCTCTTTCAGACCTTTGTGAACGGTTTCATCATACAGAATATTCACATAAATCTTACCTGTGATGGAAACAACTAGCAAAGAAGGAAATTGGTATAGTCATGCTGTCCAAGCTGAGCCACCACTTGAAAGTGATCCAGTCACAATCTGAATTCCAATACTTCTATGCTTCAGTAGAAAATTTCATGCCTTGGAAGTTAGAAGTGGGCTCTTGCATACTTCTCCATTTTCTTGGAGAACAGGGGCTAAAGCTGCTGATGTGCTTTGGAAATCAGCACATCCAAGAGCACATTTGCACACCAACCATTTTGTTCTTAACAAAGCCTGTGCTGTTTTCAAACACTTTGTGTTAACATAATACTAGTGTTTAATAAATTGTCTTTCTTTGCGCGAAGCTTTGCCACAGGAAAGCTGCAGAGAATTGTCCAAAGGTAAAATATTGCTGTCATTATTTAAATATTGTTCCTACTACAATTTTTCTAGTCCAGGCATTCATGGCGGGTATTTACATCATCACAGAAGGAAGGAGACTTGTAATCTGTTTCCTGTGAATACAGGCCATGTACAGGGAAATGGATATACCTATGTGCACTTGATCTTAATTGAAATGTGTTTTAGCTTAAAAAAGAAAGTCAGCTGTAGATAAATGGGTGTACTGAATGCACTAATGGAAAAAGCAATGGCAGTAATGCTAAGTAAATAGCTGAGTAAAAATAGCCTCTCTGCTTTCATAATGTTGTTAAAGGTCAGTTGCTTAAAAGTGCTGTGATTTTGAGGATATTAGACTGGAATAGTATTCTTACAAATCCCATTGGCCTTTTGGAAGTGGAAGTCTGAAAATAGTCCGGGGTGGAATGGACAATCTGATATGGGTGGGAGTTGGTGTCTTTATGGTGGTTATACTGAAATTGTTTCTCACATAGATTTCTGGTGAATCACTTCTGCCTGGTCAGACGTGGCAAATGTGGTTTGCTAGGTACATGCTTGTGGTTGCTTAAACATTTGAGGTCATCAAAAATCGAAGATGTCCTGTTTAGGACTTGTTCATGACAACCATTTCCCTTTTACGTTCGTTATACCAGTTCAGAATTAGGTTCAGCATTACTCCGTGTGCCAGGAATTGCACTTTTTTCCCTTTCAGAGGAAGTGACTTTGGACGTATTTTCCCCGTGTCTCTTTGGCTGTGGCTGCGCAGTTAACATTTTCTGGTATAGAGGATGTTTTGCCTTGCCTCCTACAGTGCATTTGAAAACCACAGATGAACGCATGCACTCACAATACTAAACCTGGGGGAAGGGGTACCCATGAGATTTAAATGCTGATGTATACCAGTTTAACATTACATGAAAGGAAAGCTGGGCTGGTGCTTTTCTTCTTTCATGAAAACTGAGGTGAAAGACCTATAGCAGACTGGGTGTGGCAGGAAATGTTCAGCAACAATACTGCCTTAGTTGCTAGGAAGTGTTAACATATTAATCTCTTTCTCTCTTTCTCCCCAGAATGAATTGCCAGATACCCATGCAAAGTTCCACGTACTATTCCTTTTCTTTGTGGCAGCCATGTTCTTCATCAGCATACTGTCACTCTTCAGCTACCACTGCTGGCTAGTTGGCAAAAACAGATCAACTATAGGTCAGTTAATTGGATTATGGAACTTTTCCTTGTCCAGAAAAATGACAATTCAGTGAGAATGTGAGGCCTACATGGTATGCCATCACATATAAATTGAATTTTAAATACTGTGCAATAAAAAGCATATTTGGTGTAGATAATTAAAGGTGAAACATATGGGAAAATGAAGCCTGTGGGGGATCCTCTGCTAGAGCCAAGCATTCAGATTCATGATGACTGTTCATTTCTTTTGTTTGTATTTTTGAGACCTCTGAGGCACCATGCATGTTTGTTGGGTTCTTATATAGTGTGAAGTATGTAACCCAATTGCTACTTGCCAATCTGTTGTTCTAATACTTTGAGTAGCTGGGTAGCCCCTACCAAGTCAGAGGCTCTACTGTATATGAACATGCACTACATTTTGAACTACATACAAAACAGTATTCCTAAATCCTGTGAAAGAAAATGGACCTTATTATTAGGAAGTGGCTTGTAAAAGTGCAATAAAAATGAAAACACTGATGCACATTTCCTACATAATAAGAGATTCCCATAATTTTTATGTCTAGATGTCTTAAATGGCATTGATCAGCATAACCAAGCGTTAATTAAAATATTTGAAGTTCTTGCTAGGAACCACTTCAGGGTGTTTTTTGTGATGTGTGGGGGGACAGGGACTGATGAGTATTTCCACAACTGAGTAAGTCAAAATCTTATATCTTTCAATGGAATTTAAATTTCTAACCTCAAAAATAAGTGGTTTGCTTAAAAGTAAAATAATTTTCAGGTAGAAATTTTTTGCTAGAATTTTTTTGATTGGTTGACAGGAGAGTTGTTTGAACTCTTTTTCTTTTGACATATCTACAATAAGGAATATTCACAGTTTCTTTTTAGCTTTGAAGAAAACTTTAACATATTCCTTACCCAAAAATCAGTGGTCATAATTGGCAACATGGTACTTGATCTGCTTTTTGGATCATGATGTAAAAAGACAAGCTACTGGTGTGGAGGGAGAGCAATGACTCTTCTCAGTTCTTGGCCAAGGGTGTAAATGGACTGAGTAGAAAAATGGTAGTGGTTTGCTATAGTTCATGTTGTGTCTGTTTCTAATGTAATAGATTTCATCTTCCTCTGATAGCACGGGATGCTCTTAATTCAGCTTCCTAACTTGGCAGATGTGGAAAAACCTCTTCTGTATGGGCTTAGGTCCAGCAGTGCTTATGGTAAATTACCTCTAAAAGGGAAAGTCTTCTGCACAAAGAAGGCTGAAGAGAGAGCAAGTCACCAAGGAATAAGGGATGTATGTGGTTATCTTTGGCATGCTGATGGTACTTAGCTTTGTCTCAGACTCTGTTAAATGTAAAGAGGGAAAGTTGACAAGGTGACTGTTCTGCCTACCTGATTTTCTTATTTTTCACTAACCCTGTGATTTTTTTTCTCTCTGATTACTTGAGATTATTTTTTCTTCCCCCCCCTCCCCCAATATACATCAAGATCGCCTCACCTTGCCCATCACTGGTTCCACAGCAGAGAAGTTTGAGTTTGTTTCTTCATGTTCCCCAACTCTTTACTGGTTTAAGGAATTGCATATTTTTGTTTTACAGAAACATTTCGTGCACCCACATTTCGAAATGGTCCTGATAAAAATGGTTTTTCTCTTGGATGTAGCAAAAATCTAAGGGAAGTTTTTGGAGATGAAAAGAAGTATTGGCTACTCCCTATCTTTACCAGGTATTTAGTCTGAACAGTAATGAATTAGGGAATAAATTGATTCCAGGACTTCCGCCTTGCTTCCCTTTCTACTAAAAAATAAAGCACAGCTGAAAAGCCAACTTGTATATCTGGTACAATAAATATTGGTGCAGGGAAAATGTGCAAGAGAAAGCTATCAAACTGCACAGGGTTTTCATTCAAAGACAGGAAGCTTGTTAACAAGAATCTTTTAAATGCAGAAGTTTGGAAAGCTTTGAGAAGCGTATTGCAAAAATTGTACACCTTTTGGTGGTAGTCTTAGTGTTTGATGATAGAGCTGAAATCAGCAACTCAGAGGAGATCAAACAGCTGCATCAAAACAACCTCAGTTTAAAAGCACCCCCTCTTGCCCCTGAAAAAACTTGACAGCTTTCTTTTGCTGTAGATGACGCTTTAGGAATTGAAAGCCATCTAAGAATGTGCATGTAAATAAGCAACAGAGGGGAAAAAATCTGATATGAAAAATGCTGGATTTAAAATGTCAGCTGAGATAGCATTAAGGAGTTGCAGACAAGCTTGATGAAGCAAGACTGACATGCTGCCCTCTCCCACCACTACCAGAATTCAGCAGAACAAAGTAGGAACTCTGTTTCAACACTGCTTTTGAGGTGCTGTGTATCAGGTAAAAACTGTTGCTGAACCTGTTTGTGAAGCTGAGGTCTGGTATCAAACAGCAGAGGTAATACCAAAAGCTTAAGGTGACTCAGCTGTTTGCTCAACTACCATGTGATTAAAGACAGAAGCCCCACTGTAGATGGATCAATCTGTTTTGCTACCACATTTCATCCTGATAAACTTTAAGAGAAGGCTTAGCTAACTTCAGAATTATGAGTGAAGGGGAAAGCATGGCAACCAGAATGTTATTTATGATACAGCTTCTGGGGTCGTAAACACCAGAGAGTCTTCACTATGTGTGCACGCTGATTTGGGGGAAGATTAGGGCTACAGTCTACAGAAATATGTCTGTGTTTCTGAAATACACAGACTTGTGCTGTGCACAGCAATCCATACTGAGTGATAGGGTGGGAATTAATTGAGCTCCAAGATTTAATTAACTGATCATCTGATTTAGTGGTAGAACTGCCTTGCTAAAGTCTGGAGTTCAACACTGTACTCAGGTAATTGATTCAAGCCTGTAGCCTTTGCCTTTTGCATGGGTCCTTGTTCAGTTCATTTAAGTCAACTACCAACAGTGATTTGAGTCTTTGTTTCTCATTTAGTTTGGGTGATGGATGTACTTTCCCAACTCGTTTGGTGATTATGGATCCAGAGCAACTTGCAGTCTCAAGCCAAAATGAACCTGCCAAAAGGTAACTACAGCACTTAAGATACTGATTTTGTACTGTTTAGTACTTCATCTAGAGAAAAAAATTGTTTCAGAGTTAGTTTTTGAATTCTTTATGCTTCTTATGATCTTCAAAGTAAGTTTGTAAGTCTTCAGTGAAGGACAGAATGGATTAACATTAAAAACTTAGGACTGTGTCGTGGTTTTGTGGTAACAGAGGATATGGCTCTAAGGAAACAGTAATATAGAAAGTAAGAGAGTTTACTGGCTCTTAACAGCAATCAAAAAAGTCCTAGGAAAAACTGAATAATCATCCATAGAAAAAAAAATGAAGTGGTTTGTCTGTTTGTTTGGGTTTTTTTTGTGTAAGGCAAGGTATTATTTGTATTTCATCTCCTTGAGCAGCTTAAACAGGTAATGCTGAGACAGTTTGCAAGAGAAATAGATCTCTGATGCTGGGGTTTTTAGCTCATTACTTTTTATCACTCCCAAATTTGCATGTTTTGTATCTTCCGTGTATTTTCAAAGAGACAAGAGTCTCTGTGTGCAGTTTCTGGGGGTGTTTACATTTGCCACTTTAGAAGTCTTCTGCATAGTTTGGTGAATTTGTAGCTGAAGGTTGTTGCCAACAGCAGTCACCTGAGTTACCAGACATTAGAGGGTTCAAAGGCAATACAGAGAAGAAGTTGCTTCCAGTACAACATAACCTGTGGAATTTACACAAGAACAGGACCCTTATGCAAACAGCAAAGTATCCTTTTATGTTCAGAAGATTGTTCAGAAGAAGGCCCTGGCATTTGCATGGGATAAGATGGCATTTGGTTGCTCTTCCAGATGGTGCTGCGTAGGTTTTCTTTCTAGCTGTGTGGCAGTGTTATTGTCAGGGTGCCATTTCTCGTGTATCAATCTGTGGGTTTTTACCATTAGAACTGAGTGCCCTGTGTCAGGTAAGGGCTTATTTTAGACTGAGGACTGGAACAAGCTTATAGAGGAATTAGGGTTGAGGGCAGGCGGCCATTTCCAGTTGGCACTGTAGGGTTTTTTGTTGTTAGTTTTGCTTTTAAGTAATTTCACTATTTTAGAATTGTCTGAAGCAGCTACCGGTATTACAGAATTCCTGCTGACTTTGCTTACTTTTCAGCTCTGTAGCCAATCAGTCCTTTCCTACTCGACCACTCAGTGAATCACAAAATCGGTTGCTAGCTGGTGATTGTCAGTGGGTGGAAACTGGCCCTGAAGAGGAAAATGTGAAATCAGGTAATGGTTTTGTTTATAGTGGGGTTTTCCTTTTTCCTTTTTTTTTTTTTTTTTTTTTTTTTTTGAGGCCTAGAAAGTCCTTCGGAATTGGCTGGAGTAATGTAGAAGAAAATGTGTTCCATGGAATCAAGTCTGCATGTTTAAAACTTAAGGCTAACTTGCATCCCGTGCTCTGCTCCAAAATTAGTTACTATGTTAAGGTAGTGGGTGGTAGATGGATAGATAACTGTCACTTTTGCACTTCAGTTCTGAGATTTGGGATCTTTTATGCTTGATTAGGGGGAAGAAAATATTTTTGTAAAATAGGCACAACACAGTAAATGTGCTTTCTTGTTTGAAGTCTTTGCTATTTGTTATGCAAATCTGCAAAAACACATAATTGAGATTCTCTCACGTTCTAGGTGCAAAAAAGCATATTATAGTTTCATTGGAAAGCTGATCTCAGCTAATTACTAACCAACCATCTCAGTGAGAAACAGGTAAGACTAACATAATTGATTGCTATTTCTGTACATGTATGAATAAAAATAGACATCTCAAAGTCAAAAATCAACTAGTCATGGAATGCGGAGGAGTCCTCTGATGTTGGATGAGTAATAGAAAAGTCTAAACAAAATTCAGAATGACTGTTGAGAAGACAAGAATGGGAGTAATGTTGTAGTGCAGGAAACATGGGCTGGCTAGGTCTGGGATGGGTCAGATTAATCCTGTAATTCAGGTTGAAGTGGGTAGTGCTGGATTTGTTACCTGACTAGGGAAAAGAATCTGATGCTAAATGCAATTCCAAGATGAAACGCTGTCTTGAGGAAGAGCTGTTCTTAAGGAAGAGCTCCTTAAATGTCTTGGTCATACATTGGTGGGCCATGTTCTGCTCTTTAGGAAGCTGCATGTGCACGAGGAAGGAAGGTAAGTAAATACAGGTGTCTGCATATAGGCAGCTCTGTCACATTTGGAATTGACAGTGATCTTCTGGAATGTTTTTGCATTAAAGTGCTCTGCATGCACTTTGCATTTAGGAAATACAGTGAGTGTTGGTGCATATATGAAACTTCTCTTGGTATATTTTCAGTGACTAAATTAGACTTCTTTTATGTTGACTTTCTACTGTGGTGAGCTTATAAGCTCCCATTAATTTTTTTGCTCTGGAAGAGAAACAAATATTATTTGGTCAACTAATAGCTGTAGAAGCTAGAGCTGAGTCATTACACACTGCCTCTTTTTTTTTTGGTTGTTCTGGGTTTTTTGGTGGGGGATGATTTTGCAAGTAATTCCCATTTTTATCAGAAACAAAACACTACATTTGAATTTGGTACGCTCAATAATTTTAGGATCACTTTTCTTTTTCCTTTCCTTTTTTTTAAGGAGGCTTCTGACCTAAAATTATAGTTTTGGAAGGAGTTTGGCTTGTTTCAAGGAAAAAAAATCTTTCTAAAAGGTCTTTGCAGGTGATGGTGTGATGCTTGGGCTGATGTTGGTCAGACTGCTCAGTGTAAACTCATACAAAACCAAAATTAGACTAGTTAGTGGGACTTCTGAAAAACCTACTCAATCGTGAGAACTCACCAATGGTACATTTCCCCTTTCCAACTTTTCTTAATTCTATATATATGTGCAGAAGAATGTCCAAAGGAAGGGGTTCCTTTCAGCCTCTAGCTATATAAAACCTAATCGGATCTAAGTAGGTTACAGAGGCTTTTCTGTTCTTCATAGAATGGAATAGAAGTCCCTGAGAGCAGCTCATCCCAGCAGCCTTTGATAGGGTATTATAGAAATGTCTTAATCTTTCTTTCCACTGACCTAGAGAGGGAGCATAAATGACTGTCTTAAGCTGGACAGTTAATTGGTAGTAGTGTGAGATTAATTTCGTTTCTATCTTCCTAAAGTGAGGCCAGATTTGATAAAGGAAGAATCTGTACTTTGTGTCACACTTGCCCAAACTACACTAGTTTTAAAAGTTGTATAAATAAAAGTGCATAATTGCACCCAATGCAAAAGCATTTGGGTATGTGTTACCTTAAATTAACTCAGTAACACAATGTTTGAACCATTCTGATTTCAGTTGGATTTGATCACAGTTTCTGTAGGCCAAGATAGTTAGTTCCAGTCCTGCATTTGTAAGCAACTGTGCAGTACCTGTGAGATCCAGCATCTGTCCAATGCACTTCCATAATACCCTGTAACAAGCCAATAGTTGTATTTTTAAATTTTGGGCCTGTTAACATGCAGCAGAAGCAAAGTCATGGCTTATTCTAGTGTACAGAGCTTGATTTGGAAAAGAAGGCCAGTCCCCCAGCCTCACCTAGGCAAATACCATTTGTGTCCTCAAATCTATCCATTTAATTCAAAAATCAAATTGCCAGTCAGGGATCCAGGATACTTTAGACAGATCAGTGGTGATGGACTGATGTTCCTAGCACAGATAATCTTCTAAAACAGAAGTGGTGTGAAACAAAAACCCACACCTCCCAGAAGGCTATTTCTGAGTCAAAGTTGCCTTAACTACTTTCCTTAACTAGAAGTCTGTAAATTACTTTACCCAGGTGCATTTGTGTAATGCACTATGATGTGTTTTTTCAAAGTTAATTGGATAATTCCATTAATAACTTTTTTTGTTTCACTAGGTTTCTGCAACACATTTTGAGCTTGAATATTACTTAATTTAATTTGGAAGAAGTTGAGCAGGAAAAAATGGAACATGAACATTCTAGGAAGAGACAAAAGAAATTCAAGTTTCTGCACAGTACAATGGATTCTTGTAAGCACTATTGCAGAGCAGGGAAGTTAAGACAGATGCCTTAAGATTCTTAATGTGCATTTATGCAACACTGAATTATATACTGCTACCAAAGGGCCAGATCCAGAAGTGCCCTGCTTGGATGCACAAGGTCCAGAGTGGGAACTATGCATTTCTGTTATGCTGCAGTGGTGGGGGTAGATTGCAGAGACTCCTACCTCCTCATGGGCAAACTTCATACCTTAGGCACTGCAGAAGTCACTTCCATAGAAGGTCTCCAGAGTACAGAAGGGGAAAAAAAGGAAAAGGAAGGGAAAAAAAAATCAGCATAGAGCATGGTCAGCAAGTCTGAAGTGGGAGTATACATAGTTCAGATTGCAGGTGATGGGGAAGGGACTGGATGATGTCTTCTCTTTTCCTATTAACCAGTCTACCCTATGATCACAGCTCTCCAAGTCTTTTGGGACTGAGGGTTCCTTCTACTAGCTGTGCTTTGGAGCAAGGCAATGCCAACAACATAAAAGCCTTTAACTTGGGTGTTGCTCTTTTGCTATAAGATTGAGCTTCCTCATCATTTTAACTTGATTTATTTAACCATATCAAGGACAGAGCTCAAAGAAGAAAACTTGGGTTTTAGTTGAAAAAAACATGGATTATTACTTTCCAACAATTGTTGGTCAGCCTACAAGGAAAGGCCAGTCCAAAAAGGAATTAAAAGTTCTTATATTTTCTGTTACTCTTCGCTGTGTTCTGTGTAAGGCAGCAGTAAAATGTAAAGTACCCCTGAGAAAAACCATATTGCAGTTGTGTGTTGCTAGAAAATGGAACCAGCAGACTACTGCTTTTTCCATGGGACTCTTCATGGTTTATAAATACTGTTTTATACTTTTGTTTTATCTTTTTAATAAAGGCACGAGGTTTTATTGGTTCTAAAATACAAATATCAAGTACTTACAAGAAGATTAGTGTTGGATCATAGATCTGTGTTAGCACACTGAAAAATTGCATCCTTTGGTCTCCCACTTTCAAGTCCAGTTTAAGTGATGCTGAAATTGCTAAAGACTTGATGGCTTAGTGCAGCAATGTACCTGTTCACAAAAGGCAAAATGTGTTTCCTGTGTGAGGAATCAAGTCCATCCCATCCTTAGCTCAAGACCTACAGCAAACAACATGGGGTTTTTTTCTCCTCATCCCTCTATAGAGAAGACTGCTAACTCATCTTTGGGTGGTATTGGAATTTTGCACGTGGAAAAAGTGACAAATACGATTTTTCTGTCTGTAACTTTTCTGATACTCAGCTGATGCTGATTACAAACAAACATGAGCCCTTTTGATACAGACTAAAGGTAGTAGTCAAATTGATGCTCTAGTCCAAAAGAACCTGTTTGGTTTGTCTCCCAGACTGATTGCTACTTGAGTTAAATATGTTTAGGATGGAAATACTAAGGTATCAAGTATACTTCAAGGTTTAAAATAAGTATTTTTTTGTCTTTGGATATAATAAATTTTTCTTAAATATTAATCTTCTGGAAAAAGAACTCTTTGAGAACCTATGAACATGATTTCACTGTTGGATATTCTTGAGACAGACGTAACGGTCCAAACTTGCATGTTTTATAGAAGTTGCAGAATGTTTCTTCAAACTTTGTATAAGAAATTTTGCAATTGCTAATTCCAAAACTTACAAAAACGTTTGCTACACATTAGTCTGAAAGGTTTAGCTTTTTCTTCTCAAATGTCAAGTGAGAAGTGCCCATCTGAATATAAGCTCTCAGCAGTATTGCACCAGCAAAATTTCTTGGGGAAGATAAGAGAGAAGGAAGACTGCACATTCAAATGGCTTGTTCTGAATACCAAAATTTGCAGCCCCAAACACTGGTGAAACTGTCATGGAGGGCCTGGGATATCATCCGGCTTTTACTGCATCAGTGTATTATAGCTGAAACAACATGTCCATGCACAGACATCATCTAGCAGAACTATAAGCAAAGTACATGTCAGAATCCTAAGTATCACTGATTCAGCAGTATGGTCTCTGCTCCCCCCACCTGCTCCCCAAAGTGCTTCATATAACCCCCCATGAATGTATGTATCCTGTAGGCCAACATCAGTAGAACTTGTTTGATTTCTTAAGTCAGGATAGTGAATCTACAGGAAAAACTGCAAGTAAACAGACTAGGCTAACTCCATGTGCATTCTCTAGCGAGTGCTGCTCTTCTGAAACCACCTCTCTGTGTATCTGATGGACATTTTTGTGGCTTTTCATGAAGAACTGACATTTTTGACATGTTTAGGCAGATCACAGGAGTATTTTGTCCTAGATTTTTCCTCATATTTGAAGTGAGAAAAGGAGAGCAGTGGTTTTAGATAATCCTGAGGCCAGAGTTAGCAGTGGTTTTAGGATAATCCTAAAGCCAGAGTTACTGTTGGTGTAAAAGCAGGCATTACTGAAAGTCTCTTTGACAAATATGAAACACAGTAAAATCAGTCACAGATGATTCTTCCACATTCACCACCCCCAACCCCTTTTATTTTTTTTTTCATCTGGGGAACTGGGGACTAAGGGAAACCCCAGGCTGATATAAAGGAATTAAGTTCTCTAAGGGAATTGCACTGCTGAACTCTAAGGGCATGCCAGTGAGTGGGATGGAGGGGTCAGGGCATGTCTTAAGGCAGCAGGATGACATCCTGTGCCTTTGGGTTCTGTCCTGAGTGCTCCCTGTGCTGTGCCAGGCAGTCCGTGAGGCAGCAGGATGGCTGGCTGGCTGTTGGGCTGCAGGGAGCTGTACGTGTCCCGGCGAGCAGAGGCAGGGGCTGCAGGAAGTGGCTTCTTTTGGCCCATGCACAGAAGAGCTGGAACCTTCCAGTGAATGCAGTGAGAAGGACATGTTCAGATCAGAAGGGGGATGGATCCTGAGAAAACAACTGTTTAGGGTGTTTGGCCGTGTTGTAAATGCTGGTTTGTGCTTTAACTTACTCTGTATCAGGGAGTCTTGATTGTCATTAAAAATAGCAGCCCTTAAGCTTTTAGATCCATCAAAGTAATGACTATTGCAAGCCATACGTAGTAGTTATTGTAGGATAGTTGACACTGACTGCAATTAGGAACTGCTTTCGTGTTTCTTACTGATTTTCTCTTTTAAAAAAATCTACATACACTCAAAAAAATGGCTTTAAATTCCCAATGTGAGGACAGAAACCTGATGAAGGGCAAGATTTCAGTGTGATTTATCCTCCGTATTTCTGAAATGTCTTGAAATAAACCTGTCCCTGTGAATATGAGGCAGGGAAATCCATAAATAGAAATTACTTAAAACTGCACAATAGTGGTGTTTTTCTTAGTGTTATTTACTCACAGAGTGTACAACACACGCATCATTGCTGTGCCTAGTGAAGGTGTATTATGGGAGGAGGGCAGGAAGAGGAGTAGGTTTCTGTCACTAATTAATTGACTTCCTACAGTATTATTTTGAGACTGTCGTGATACAAGTCAGATGTGATTAAAAACCTCCATTTTAAATATTCAGAGGGTTACTTTAGAGGAAGTCTGGGCACTTCTATTTTTAGTGATTTGAGTAGAAATTATGGTAACATTTTTGTTAAAGCTGCCTCTTGAGTGTGGAATTTGCAAGTACCAAGCTACTTTTGGTATGCTATTCTTACAAATTGGTCCTGTTCTCCAGAGTGCTGAATACCTACAGTTTTCAGGTACTGTGTTTTTCCTTTGATCTTGTGTGGTTCTTTATTATAAATCATCTTTTGGGTTGGGACGAATTTCAGTCCCACTGGGTATGCACACAAAGACTTCATGATCTAACTCAAATATGGTCCAGTTGTAGCTAAGCAGAGCCCCAAGAGGAGGGAAACTGCAGCAGTGTTTGCAGCAGCATTTATGTCTGGCAGATTTACCAAGATGTGCTGATTCTGACACAGATTGACCAAATCTGCCTGGATCTGGAGCAGACTGACCAGATTTTTATTGGAAGTTAAATAACAACAAAACCACAACAGCTTTGAGCTTCATAGTGTATGTTCTCCAAAGACACCCTCTAAAATTGTGTCTAACTGGGGGATTTGGGTGTCCATTTAGAGAGGCTCCAAACAGCAGCTACTTTTAGCTCAAGAGCACGTCTTTTCACAGTACCTAAAAAACAGCAAGGTGTGCAATGTCAGAGGCTCTTCTATCCCTAAGTGGCACCAAAGCGAGCAGCTGCACATGAAGTGATTTAGTACTGAACACATTTGTTACTTTTATCAATTTATTTTGTATATAGAGCTTTATACACATTTTTCTTAATTATGTAACTGTCATGAAACAACATGAAGTTACAAGTCGTAGTTCGTTTTAATGCAGATTAAAACTGGGGTTTGGCCATTTGTTTTCTGAGCAATTACTTGAATTTGTTTCCATTAGGTAGTGAAGTCTGATAATGTTTACAGGACGTCTTTCTTTGGTTTGGGGAGGTTTCCCCATCTTTCTTCCCACCCCCTGTCCCAAGAAACAGAGAGCTCATGCTCAGCAGTCAAGCAGACATGTCAGACATGAAGTATTTGGGTTACTGTTATTGTCACCAAAGCATTGGTGGTGACATGCTGATTCCCTTCCATTTACACTGCTTACTGACAACTTAAGGACTTAGCGTGGTCCTCTCTGATTTTTCCTGTCCCTTATCCTGTTACCAGCTTTATTGTGGGAAACTTAAATCTTCCTGAAGGACGATTCACAATCATAAAGCTATCCCAGAAAGAGGCAGCATTCCTGCTGTTAAGTCTGTCCCCTTTTTAACTTAGATGAATGACACATCCCTGGGTTATCTCTGCAGTTCCTTTTGTATTTGCCAGGAAGGGTCATCAACATTTGCACTAATCACAATGTCCCAGCTATTCTGCTTCCACAAAGTTATTTTTAATTGTGCTGCCTAAACCTGTAATGAGCTGTATTTAAGTTTGGGACGACGTGTAAAAGATACCTGTAATAATGACGTACTTACTGTATTTTTTTGTATGTTACAGATAGGACTCATCCTATGCACAGAGAAAATGTTGCCATTTATAGTTTAATACTTGAAGTAACTTTTTAAAACGGGCTTTTATAAATGAATTAAATACAAAATCACATTGCTTTGCCTGGAAGTTCCTTCATGTTTTAATTGAATTTGCAATTTCCCTGTACGTGTACTTTTCCATAAAGTTCTCTCAAGTCATTTATAACCAATGAAAGTGCATTCAAGATTTTGTACATCAATGTTCAGACTTGTTCATACTTCTCTGAAGTATAATTCATGTTTAATGAAAAAGTACTATTTTAAGCCTCTTTTCCAAAGTGATATGAATGGACTTGACACTTGAATTCATCAGTGAATGCAACATCAACTTAATAAAAGTATGTGAAAGAATCTGAAAAGTGCTCAGCTGTAGCATCTGTATATTAGATCAGTGACAAGAACTGCCTACCTGGGAAACAGAACATCATTGTTCCAGTTTTTACACTCCAGCTGCAACAAACCTAGATTACACTCACTCTTGACACATCTTCCAGGTCACTGGGTCTTGTGGGGAAATAAAAAACCTGACTTGTGGCTAACTTATTCCTTCAGGGCACTAAGCCTGACTTAGAAGTCAGCCACTCAAACAGGAATCAGCCACGTTCCTTTTAGATCAGGAACAATCTGTGTAAGAGGGCTGTTAACACCCTATTAGAGTTGACACTAACATGACAAGTTGACACTAACATGACAATGACACTGGCATTTAAAATCAAGAATTCTTTCCAGAAAGTTTTTTTTAAAAATGGTACATTTTGTAATATTCCATGAATTCCAGCCTCATCCTCCTGTCTCTGCAGTTCTAGTTCCCCTTGGTCCTTGCACGCCTGATGGCAAGCGTCATAGTCGTGTCTCAAGTACTGGTATACACAGAACAATCCCTGAGGAAGGGAGAGTGGCTAGCCCGAGCCATCTGGCCAGTATCAGCACATGAGCCCTTTCAACACAGCAGGAGTGTTCTCCAGGCTTTCAGAAGGCAACCACTGAAGCTGTAAGCTAGGTTATCTATAAATCACCACCACTGCACCTGGTAACTTGCTGTTTAAGCCCTGAAGAACAGAGGGTGGGCAGATGGTAGAGAGCCACACATAGAACTTCTCTAACAAAACAGTAAGAAAATAGACACTGTTCCAGAGAACTCTTTTTAATGTTGTACTTCGTACACCCCAGCAAAGTCTTATCTGTCACACACCCTAATTACAGTGAATTACCGTAACAGGTACGAGAGCAGATTCTAGGGTAGTGCATGACATGTGCCAAATATAAATATGCTGTATTATTCAACATGTCCATTTCTTTGACACATTTAAGTGGTTTAAATGATCGCTGATGTATCTGTGCTCAGGGAACTTGGCTTGTTTCAGGCTTTTGAAAGCTTCCCACTTCGCACGTCTCTCTTCTGTGTTGTGTTTGTATTCCTGTTCCTGTGTCAGGTAAGGTCGGCTGAGCCAATATTCATTCTCTGCTTCAATTTCCAACCTTCGGATCATTGCTTGCTTCATTGAAGTGGTAACCTGTCTTGGCTGCCTGTACTTCCCAATCCATTGTTTTCCAGGAATTCTCTTCCGCAGTAATACTGTTGTTAAAAACATTTTGCCTTAAAACATAAACAGAAATATAAAATACTCATTACCTTAGGGACAAAAATAAAACTTTGACAAGAAAAATTAAAAGCCCTGCATTCACTCCACTGCCTTTTAGCTGGCTGGTTTGAAGGTTCAAGCTCAGAACTTGGTACTCACAAACCATCACACACAGCAGGCAGCACAAGGCCAGATATACTGGAAACTTTATCAGAAAAGGGGAACTGAAATCTGTGTAGTTTAAGAATTTATTCAGTTATCCTTACTCCACAATTAAAGCATATACTCCGTAAGTTATTTAAGAAAAATCCAGTCAGATACTCAAGAATGAAGGGTTCATTTTGGTCATGCCTTCTTCAAACAGCTGTGTTTAGTACACGGAGTACTTCCAGCTCTGTCTTCTCGATCCAAATCTGGCCTTTCCTAGCATTAGGTTTTGAACTACAGGCTCTCCGTAAGCTTATTAGTATGTAATTACCTAGTCTTGTATTCTGTCCAAGGGAAATCGGATGGTAGAGAGAAGCAATACCCTGAATTAGACCAAGTGGCGTAAGCGGAAAGCACGAACAGACTGACACAACACACTGGGTGTAGTGGGCAGGAAAGGCCGAATGACGTTTAGATTTTACACACGTGCTCTTCGTTACCGTGTTCATTATTAGTCCCAAACCCGCCCATGCCCGGCTTTCTCATTACACCGGATTTCATCAGCTTTACAGAATCACAGAATACGCGGACTTGGAAGAGACCCACAAGGACCATCGAGTCCAACTGGCCATGCACAGTACATCCCCAAGAGCCGCACCATGTGCCTGAGAGAGTTGTCCAAACGCTTCATGAACGCTGTCAGCCTTGGTGCCGTGAGTAAGTCACCCAGGCACTTTTACCAGCACTGCCGCTAAGTGAAGCTAACCCACCCCGTTCCCACGGTGCAGCCGCACGCCGGCGTCCCACTCTCTGGCCCGATTTAGAAGCGAAGCCGCGGGTACCCGTGAGGGTGCCGGTGCCGCTGCCCCAGGCCCCAGTTCCACTCCCGGCCTCACTCACCGGGAAGCTCCGACGGCGGCTCCGCTCCCCACGGAGAAGCCAAGATGGCGGCGGGCGGGCGGGGAGCGCGGCTCTCGCGAGAGGCGGCGGCGGGCGGAGCCCGGCAGCGCCAATGAGGCTCGCGCTGGCGGCAGTTTGAAGCCCCTCAGGGGCGCGCGCGACTCGGCCCGTTCCGCTCCGTTCCCCTCTGGGCCGCGCCGGTCCCGCTACCTCCGCGCTCCGCTTCCCCGACTCGGAGCCATGGACGTGACCAGGGGCTTCTTCGGCAAGCTGCGGGACCTGGCCCTCACGGTGGAGAAGGATGTGAAGCAGCTGGAGCGGGCCATGCTCCGGGAGGACGTGGGTAAGTGCAGCCCCCGGCCATGGGCCGCACGCCTGGGGCTGGTGGCTTCGCGCTTGTTCCTCGGGGCTCCTTGCCCGATTTGCGTTCCCGCCTGGCACTGTCCCCCTGTGCTCCTCTGGGAGGGCCTTTGGTAGGCCCGGGCGTGAGCCTGCGGGTTGCTCGGCTGTGAATTGTTTGGGCTGCTCCTTGTTGTCTCTCTGAGCGCCTTTGTGGGTGTGTGGTTGAGTTTTTGTCGTGGAGAAAGATAGGATGATCGGGATGAAATGGGAATCACATTCTTGCTTCTCCTTCTTTTCGCGGATCGATATAGGAAAACATTTTCAGCTCATGTTCTCTCTCTGGGCAGATAGCTCAGGCTTCTAATTGCGTTTCTATGTCATGTTACGTAGCAAGTGCCCTCTTTTACACCATTTGCATTAGGCTTGGTTTCCAGTGAAAAAAGTAACGACTGCTGCGTCGTGTATGGAACAATGCATCTGCCCACGTGCAAGTTCGGTGGAAGAATTCAGCTTTCTGCTGATACTTATTTTTCACTGGTGTCTGTATCACTTTTTTCCGACTTCATGCAAGCTCCTTAAGGATAAAATTTTAGCATAAGTAATTCTTGACAGCCCAGGGACCAACCCGTTTTATCAATATCTTCTATACATCAATTTCTACAGTGTTAGCTGCAACATTAAAGTGGAAGCCTGGGCAGTTTCTCTGTGGAGTTTAACACACTGTACAAAGGGCAGGTTTTTGCTGTGCGGGGTACCCGACAGAAACTAGTTCTCTCTGTTTTTTTCTGTATTGACTCGCTCTGTCTAATGTACAAATCCAACATCTCTAATATCATAGAAACATAGAATGGTTCGAGTTGGAATGGACCTTAAAGATCACCTGGTTCCAACCCCCTGCCATGGGCAGGAACACCTTCCACCAGACCAGGCTGCTCAGAACCCCATCCAATCTGGCCTTGAGCACTTCCAGGGATGAGGCATCCACAGCTTCTCTGAGCAACCTGTTCCAGAGCCTCACCATTCTCACAGCAAAGAACGTCCTCCTAATATCTAATCTAAATCTGCTCTCTCTTAGTTTGAATACATTCCCCCTTGTCCTGTCACTACATGCCTTTGTAAAAAGACCTTCTCTATCTTTCTTGTAGGCTCCCTTCAGGTACTGAAGGCTGCACTTAATTCATCCTGAAGCAGCCTCTCTTCCACGCTCAACAATCCCAGTTCTCTCAGCCTTTTCCTTGTAGGAGAGGTGCTCTGTCCCTCTAACCATCCTGGTGCCCCTCCTCTGGATTTGCTCCAACAGCTCCATGTCCTCCCTGTGCTGGGACCCCAGAGCTGGATGCAGCACTGCAGGTGGGGTCTCACCAGAGCAGAGCAGAGGGGCAGAATCCTCTCCCTGGCCCTGCTGCCCACGCTGCTTTGGATGCAGCCCAGGACACCTCTGGCTCTCTGGGCTGTGAGGGCACATGGCTGGGTCATGTCCAGCCTCTCATCTGCTAATACAGGAAATTGCATTCCCACGTAGAATGTTACTCACGTGCTAAAACACTAAGACACCTTTTTTACTTTACTTTTACTTACTCTTTTATGTGAACGTGAATCTCGAAGACTACGAAGATGAATCTCCAACAACAGTCTTGCATGACCTCCACTGTGAAATCAAGACTCAGAAGGTAAAATCTTACCTCACTTCCTTCTTGAAAAATTACATGCATGTGCATGTTCCATAAACTTACGGTTCTGTTTTGATCAGTAAGCCACAATTCAGCTTTGTTGGTCAGCAGTTATAACCCTTATTTTTACTCAGTTACCTCTGAGTCCTCATAATGGCCATGGGTATTGGGGTAATGCCCAAAAACTTGTGGGTGACCCGAAGTACGTTTAGCAATGTTTATTAGTTTGCAGTCACTATCGTCACTCAGGTAAGCAGGGAACAAAGGTTACAAGGAAGCTGTAGCTGTGCCAAGGTATGAGGAGAATGATTCAGGAGCAGCAGCTCCCAACAAAAAATATAAGCTTGCTTGTTTTCCATGAGCAGCCTTTAGAAAAAAATCAATCTTCACAGAAGTTTCAGTACCTTCAGCCATTCAGTTAAACTTGTGGAAAATGTTGTTTATTTCTTATACAGAAGTAGGAAAAATGGGTTATAGAAATGAGCAATATAGAAATAATTGAGTGATATAAATGTGAGATTTACCTTTTGCTCTGCAATAATTCTTTGTACATATAGAGTAAGAGTCCAAACTAATCTCATATTTTTCTGGAGTTAAAGCATTTTTTTTTTCAAGGTTACCAGTAAGTAGTTATCATATTGTGAACTGTCATTACAGTTACCTTTAAAAGTTTTTATACACTTATGCCCCATATATTCCTGGTGTTCTGTAGGTGTATATACCTCATGGTTTTCAGCTGTAGAAAAGACCTAAATTCACTGCTTATCTTCATCTGAATTGCAGTTGAATACTTACTTCCAAAATGCTTCATGTGTAAACAACTAGCTTGTGATGATTTGAAAACCAGTATTTTTATGTTCCACTCCCCCTCTCTGTCCCCAAAGGAAGACATTAGTGCCAGTCTTGATAGGAGTTGCTCTGAAAAAAAAGCAATTCGTGACTTTATGAAGGCAAGTGAAATATTGATGCAAAGAAATTCAGCAGATCTTGGAAAAATAAGAGAGCTGTTCCAGAAATATGGCTACAAACCACATGTCAAAGACACTACAGGTAATATTTCTTGTCAATACAGTATGTGAAGAACAGTATCATTTTTGTAAAATGTTTCTCTTTATCTATGTGTATATTTCTATTAATTAAGAGATCAAGTACAACTATGTTATTTGCTTTATAATAATATCCAGAGGGTAAAAGATTTTGTTGTGATTGGTGCCATAAGAATAAACCAAAACACAAACACTTGGAGTTAGACCTTCTGGCATGCCTTTAGGTTAGTTTGTGTTGAGGTTTGGTTTTTTTTTCAGTAATTATATTCAGAAAACGTGTTAGCAAGCATGTTTTTGTAACCCAGAGAATTACGCTGCTTCAGCTTCTCACGCATGAGGAACTATTGTAGATGCACCTCCGTTGGTTTGTATTCATATGTGGTGGTTTCATTAACTTAAACCATCCTAGAGAAAATCTTAAAATGTCTGTTTCACAGCACAAATGGGGCAAGAGAAGAATGTGCAGGAATTAGGTGGCATGTGACAAGCAGTGGCAGCTTGATTGTTGGGGGAAGGAGGTCCTTAATCCAGTCAGAAAATGCACACACAACTGTCTGAAAAATCCAGATGTGCCAAATGAGTTAAAGTACTACAGCTGTCAGTACTACACATACTCCTTTTGGTATCAAGAGCCCAATCAGTCTTCAAAAAGCCTTTGATGGGGCCTTAACCTTCCCTGAGCATTATCCAGTCTTTACACAAAATTATGGTTGTGAACCATATTGATGTCCAAGTTAAGCTACTGTAGCTGTTTCACACAGATAAGGCAGAAGGCTCTGATTTTTATAGTACTTTTCTTCCTATACTCTCTTTGCTTTTAAATAAGTCTCCAAACAGAGTTACAAGGTTAAATTATTTTTAAGTTGTATTTTTAAGCTAAGCATATCTGAAGACAAAATACCAGTGCATCCCAGAAGGTGCATTACTTTAAATAGCCTCCCTCCCCCTACCCACCTCACAGAATCAATTAAGTTGGAAAAGACTTCTGAATCATCAAGTCCAACCTGTGGCTGAACACCACCAAGTCAACCAGACAATGCCATGTCCAGTCTTTCCTTAAACACCTCCAGGGACAGTGATTCCCTGGGAAGTTCATTCCAATGTCTAATCACCCTTTCTGTGAAAAAATTCTTGCTAATGTCCAACCTGAATCTCCCCTGGTGCAGCTTAAGACTGTGTCATCTTGTCCTACCACTTGTTACCTGGGAGAAGAGGCAGACCCCCACCTGGCTACAGCCTCCTTTCAGGGAGTTGCAGAGAGGGATAAGGTCTCCCCTGAGCCTCCTTTTCTCCGGGCTGAACACCCCCAGCTCCCTCAGCTGCTCCTCACAGGACTTGTGCTCCAGACCTTTTCACTTACTACATCATGCAGAAATTCATCGATGTTTTGGGGTGGTTTGGTTTATCTAACTCCAGAAATGTACAGATTACACATTTACATATTTTTGCAGTGGACTCTTGTCATCTAAAAAACTATCTTCTCTCATAAGTTTTTAGTTGCTGCTTCATAACCTTTCTTCAATACTGTTTTTCTGAAGAATGAGCATTCTAGTACTGCCTGCAGCCTTTGCTCTTTCCCCAAAAACCTTTCATCTCTATGCAGGGAGAAAAATACTCTTGTGTAAAAATCTTTGAATTTCATTTTCACTAGAAATAGTATTTACCAGAGTGAATAATATTTAGCAGAGTGAAATTCAGTAAATATGTGACTTATAAATATAGTTTAGCTTGATACAAGCTTTTGCTATCTGTTGTAGCTTCAGGTTCAATACTTTAAAGTGAAAGAAGGAATCTATTTTTTACAATAACAAGTAAAAAAATTTGAATACTGGGGAAGTGTCCGAATTTATTTTATAAATTCTTAAAACAGGAACTTCTGACGTAATTTTTTTTTCATTCCTTTTCTTAAAAAGAAGAGGAGGAGGAGGAGGAGGAAGTTAACCGTGAATCAGCAATGTCTGTCCAGAATAAATCTGATGAAGAAAAAGCAAATGATGTACCTCATCTATCTGCTTGTACTGAGAAGCCACTGTTGCCCAAAGACCCACTGCACAACCTCCAGCTTTCTGATTTTGGCCTTTCACAGTACGCTTTCTCCAGGCCTTGGAGTGCAGTGAAAGCACAGCACACAACAAGTGCACATCAACAAAAGCCAAAGAATGAGACTCCACTAAACCTGCGAACACCCCGTGCTTTGCCCAAAACACCGAAATGTAAGCTGAAGATGGATGATTATGAGTGTGTGACACCAAAACTTGAACACTTTGGCATTAGTGAACATACCATGTGTATGAATGAAGATTATACGATGTCACTTATTCATAAAACTTCGCAGACAATCAAAAAGTAAGTTACTGGAGTTCAGACTGTTTGTCTACTGAATTTTCTGTATTTTCTTCTTGCTGTACTAATTACTTGCTGCTATCACCCTTCTCTTTGTCTTCAGGTGGGTGATTGTTATCTCTTAGCTGGTTGGTCCTGCGTTATTTAACTCTGTACACATCTTTTCACATACCCATTGCAGTTCCAAATGCTGACATGAAATACATCTGATGTGCTCCTTGCCTTGACTGCACCATAAGAATTTTCCATATACAATGTATTTGCAAAGAGAAAAACACAATGTGATCTGTTGTTTTCCTTAACCATGGGTTTGGGCCTGGGCTTGTCTGCCATAAATATTATACAGCCAGTGTAAAGGTTTCAGAAGCTTTAGTAGTGTTAACAGAAAACAGTTTGTAAAGCATTCAGTAAATTTATAGAAGCACTGTGTTGTTTCTAACATAAGCCCCACCTTACAGTTTGCTCCTTTTGTTCCAGTCTTCTGGAGCTGAAAAGACTTCTCTAGATTTTCACTGTTCTAATTATAAAGAAAAATAATTGCAGCAGTGAGGTCATGCACGTAGTTAATAGGTCATGTTTTTATAGTTAGTATTAGCAATATGTTCAATTTTAAAAGCTGACAGTACCTAAATACTTGATATTTAGAGAAATTGTTTGGAAAACAAGGATCATATGCATGAAAACCACTTAAAAAATTCTATGGGTTCTACTCATTGTAAAAACTAAAAATCATAGGGTTTCAACTATCTCTAAGACTTCAAAGATAAAACTGACTTGAAAAGTTACTTTTTTATTTAACCCAAAGTTTGAGATGTGTTCATCTAAGTAAAATATACTGCCTCATATCCTGCCTATACTGTCTATTGGGGGGTTTTTTAAGCTTGGACATTTTGTAGAGAAGATCTAAATCTGATTATCATAGTTAAGATTACTTTTTAAACACTTAAAACAATTTTCTTTAAAGAGACAGTTTTGTGTGTCGGTTAGGGAAGCTTCCACATTTTGCCTGGTACCCTCTCTTAACTGCATGTGCCATTTTTTCACTAGAATATATTGGATATGAAAAAATAGTTTTTAAAATTTCTGTTTCCAGTGTTATGGAATTGATATTAAATAGCTTGTTACTTTGAAATCACTAAATTTTCTTTTAAAATAATTTTGGAATTTCTCCCTTGAAATAGTTATGTAATTACTAAAATTGCTTTAAAGCTCTATTGTATTTGATTAAGATAAACAATCTTATTTAAACTTAAAAATTCAATTAAAAATCTTTCAGTGTTCACAAGACTCTTATTTGTTTAAAAGCAGAAAAGATTTCCTCTTGTTCTATAGAATTGCTTAGGCAACAGGCAGTTCAAAATAAAACCCCCAACACAGAATAGGCATCTGTCCTACCACGGACATCTTTTTGGTTGGTTTGGGTTTGGTTTTTTTTCTTAATGCATTAGCTTGAAATCTCAATGTATTTGGTCATTTGTGGCTGGACTGAACATGTGCATACTACAAACTGCAGAAGAATCACAGATAATAAATCTATAAAACATTCATATTTGAGAAAACTATTTTTTTACTTGCATATTCATTAATGAATACTAGAAAAGCGATCAGGTTGGCAAAATTCCTTTAATTGTGACCTCTTCATAATACTTGAGAGCTAATTGGGGATTTGGTTTTCAGGTTGGTTAAAGGAGATGATAATGGAGGGAATGTGTCAGAAATGACAGTCAGGGAAATCATGGTTACTCCTGCATCAAAATCAAGTACGAGAGCTGAGAATGGTAAGTTAAAAATATATGAAATAAATATACATATGCATTTTTACAGAATGCATGTGTAAATGCATTGTAAGCACATGGTAAACTTAAATTGTATTTCTGGTTAAATATAGTTAATTCAGGGCAAGTCATTGTATGAGTACTAATGTCTAAAAAATGTTGATGGCTTCCATGGGAAAGTTTCTCACTTTGAGGAAAGATTTATACCTTATATTCTTGCACTCATATCCAACTGGAATTATGCAGCAGAATTAATCATTTTGTAACTGCAGCTTACCCTTATTTGAAATAAAAGTACTGTTTTGCCAACTTAGCCTTTTTTTTTCTGAGAATACCCATTGGATCTGTTTAAAGACAGGAAAGAAAGGGGCTAGCAAGACAGTAATTTAAGACTTTTAAGAGTGATGCTAAAACTTCTTTGAGAGGAGAAATAGGTTATTTTAAAAATCCGTAAAAATCTTGGGACAAACATAGTGACGATTGGGTAAATGAGAAGGGAAAGCAATGTTGATTTAAGCTGGGCTTCTGTTATATTCAGTAGTGGGACTAGAATGACTACTTGTTTCTGCATTTGCTGCTTTTAAGGAATATTGTAATTTGGATGGATCAAACAAAATATCAACTAAAATGATAAACATGTTTTAGAAAATGAGACTGGAACTGCTAATAGTTATAGATGTGTGTGCACGCATATATTTTTAATTTTATTTCGCTCACCCTTGATAGCAGCAGCTGACTGGATGGCTTCTCCTATGGTATTTGTGTTCTGTACTCCTGATGTGAAGGTCTCTTCCAAAACAAATAGTACAGTATCATCAAGGTCGCCAGAGACAAAGGAACAGCCTTTTCCCAGTCATGCAGCAACACCACAGTGTCCAGATTTTCAAACAAGATGGCTAAAAGCAGAAGCTAAGGTAGTAAATAGCAATTATATACATTTTCACTTACTTTGCCATAAGCAGATTTTTAAATCTCAGTTTGGTATTCTTTTCCAATACTGTTTTTTTCTTATGTCACTGTAAAAGTTTTTTCTAATCATAATTCTGTAAGAGCATTTACTAAATATTTTACCTAACATAAGTAAATTAACTGAAGGCATTTAATACTACTTTTGCAGCAGCAGGTAAAGCCAGGGGGGAAGATTGAGTCAATGACAAAGAAGGATGCAAAAGATACACAATACAAAGAAGATAGAATTCCTTTTGCTGGGCGCTCTGATGAGAATCTTAAACATTTTGGGGACTCTTCCCCTCCCAAACTGAAACACTATGACCAGTTACTCAATACTCCTCCACCTCCAGAAATAACAAGGATACCAGATGATGTTCTAAAGGTTAGCTAATATGCTTTTTTTCCCCTATTTTTAATATCAAAATACTAAAATTAAAAGGGCCTAGTTCTATCTGTAATCCATCTGTTTTGAGTTCTTAGGTAATCCTTTTTATTCCTGTTTAATGTTTCCTATAGATTCTTTCCCAATATAATCATAAGGTAGACTCTTCTAAAGCCAAGGAAATGGAGACCAAGGCAGGAAATACTACAAGATATGAAAGTGATTCCACTGATTACTGCAACAAAGAGAACAGGTATGATTACATTTTACAAATTTGGTTAAGAAATTTTATTTGTAGGAGGTACAAAGAGGCTTTAATGTACTGAGAAATTCATGCAGTTGCTTGCTCCTCAACTACCAAAACAGCTCTTGCTTCTGTGACTAAGTAACTGGATTTTGGCATGGTAAAAACTACCCATTTTTAAAGAACAGATATTATAGTTGATGGTGTGTTTGGATCCTCCCAAATTTAAAGCAAACAAACAAAAAAACCAACAAAACCACCAATGAAAAGGAAGGCAGAGTCTTACTGTGGGTTTATCTGTAGGTATACTTTGCTTTGTGGCAATCAAAGCACCAGTGAATGCTTTCTGAGTAAATTTAGGCAATAAACCAAAAGAATTTGGTGAAAAGTATCTAAGTGAGAACTGTTTTCACAGTTGTTTTGACAAAGACAAAATTTTTTGAACTGAAAAGGTACAATAAGTATGAGTAACCTTAGAACAAGTGAATAATACTTTTATAAAGAACACCATCAATTTGAATATAAAGAAGTTTTTATGACAACTTTATCAAAGTGTAGATATTCTTGATTCAATGTAATATATATATTATGCTAGTTGATTATCTGTTAAACTTAGAGTCTCTACAGATTATTTTAATAGGAGGTACAAAAGGTACAAACCCCAGAGTTCCAGTAAGGAACAAAACCCGGAGTGAGACTGATAAAAGTTGGTATCTTACTATACTTAGGAGTTGGAATCCATTTGAGTAATCTCACTTTAGCTGATCCTTCATTTTTTGTTGTCAAGATAAAAAAGACAAGTTTTCAATATTTTTGTCTTCTGCTAATTCAAAATACGATTCAAATAAGCTCACAAACACATCTGGGTATATTTTCAGAGGATATCGTGGAGTTTTCAGGCCAAACATCTGAAATGAAACTGAAGACCATGTTGAAACTGTTTCACATTCATGGATCTTGTCACCAAATCATAACAAGTTCAAAAAGCAAAAGGAAATACTGGTGGGAAGAAAGAGCCATACCAAGAAAAAGCTTTTTTAATGGAGAAAAATTCTTTATCCATGATGTGGATAAACTTGTTTGAACTAACAGCTTGTGCTTAATTTTCTATGGACATTATTGCCAAAATATATTGAGGGGTTTTAAATATATTACACTTCAAAGAGGAATGGAGATTCATGTTCAGTTGTTTGTTGTGTAGGATTGCATTTGCAGTAGGCTGTAGAGAGTGCAGTTAGGTTGTAATAGAAAGAAAGTCCAGTATAGTGCTTAAAAAAGTGGGTATCTCTGGCTCTTCTGGTGACTCCTACACCGTTTCAGGGCTGAGGCTGAAGTCGGGTACCTCAACAGTCTTTGGTATCATCAACAGAAACAAGTAATTTTTTTTGTATTGGAAGAGTAACTCCTTCTTTACTGTTTAAAGCACTTTGGTGCTTTTAGTGATTTCTGCAGTGCCAAGATGTATCTGACGCATTCCTGCATCAGACTGGCTATTACTTCTCTGGCAGACAAGTGTTTCCCATGCAGCTTCTTTCTTAATATACATCGACCTAGTTATCAGGTGCTACGCATCTGGTTTCTTTGTAGTCTGGCTGGACTGTTAAATTATTTGAAAATGTGGAATTGATATTGGTTATGTGTATCTTCAACTGCTGGAAGAATTGGCTGGCAGGAGTGTAGGTGATTGCTTCCGCTCCTGCTGCTGCCATGTGTATTCTCTTCAGTGCTGCTGTCACTTCTAAATGTGCACATCTAACCCTGCAGTAGCTGACCAAGCTTAAGTTCTAAGAGCTGTTTGGCACTCTTTTGGTAGTCATAGTAATTAGGACTTTGTTCTACTAGCACTTTTACTGTTTTCCACTAGAAAACCCAGCTGCATACCCTTGTTTGGAGCCAGTTTGCTGTTTGCAGTGTCAGCTATTCCTCTGACTCCAGGTCTGCTCTTATCATTTGTCTTCCAGTTGTTGACTGAAAGTCTATCATTTATATGAGGGCAAACATGCAACGCATGAGAAAGGAGAGACTGTCCCAGGAGATAGGGATAAGGGGATGCTTTTCTGAACTCTCAGCTCCACATTTTTTTAAGTCTTCAGAATATGCAAACATCTAGAGATGCCTACAAGTATTTCTTCAGTTGCTTAGACAGACTTGTCCTGATTAAAATTTAACAAGTAAAGGTGCCTTTTTCCTGCTATTACAGTCGTTTTCCAGGATAAGTGTACATCAAATTAATTGGAGAAGGTGATTTTCTACTAGTTCTGACCTGAGCACGCTGTCATAGAAAAAGCTAGTTTCTGTTTAAAAGAAAAGTATGTATTAATGTGTCAGTCTGTGAGGTTAATTAACACTTTGGGATACAAAATAAATCTGTCTCAAATGCTTGTTGCCTGCTATAAGAACATTTATTTGTTCTACCCATCCTCTTCAGAGAGTGAAGGCCACACCCACTTCCAGCTTTTTCATAGATTGAAGCCTGGTGGGGTGAATGCTGGTTCTGAAATTTCATGGCCTTGGAAAGGTACAAAGTATTCTTGCTGCAGAGCAAGAGTGTTTCAACCCGACAGATTTACCACCGCTAAACAGGAGGGATTTCACAGCCTGCATTTTCCCTCCACAGCACTTTATGACTACTTTCTTGCCCAGAGGCAAGCCAGATCTCCTTTTAATATGAAATGGAACAAGCAGCACTTCTGTCCCAGACCTTGCTGTATTTCCCTTGCCTTCAACTAACAAAATTCACAAAAGAGCTTTGGGAAGTCTTTCCCCTAAACTTGGGAACACCTCAGCACTCCACTGTACTTTCCTGCATTAGGGAACTGTGGAGTTGCACCTTGCAGTGCTGGGGTTCTCACTGCAAGGCACTCGCATGATTTTGCTTGCCTATTAATATTTTGTGCTACATATCATTAATATGAGAGAGGCTCATCCTGCTGCACTCTAAAGTTAGTAACGTGTCAAAGTGGGAATGATGAAAAAGTACTTAAATTTTACATGTTGGTTTGTTGTGGAGTGAATTTCTTCAACAGCATTGGCCTGTCAGGAAGTGCAGTTTGGATAAACAGCTAAATAAGTAGCAAACCTCTTGCAGAAGCAATGTACAGTCATCACCTGAAAACAAGCAAAATTCCCAGAGTACGGTTCTGTGTTGTGCTTTATTTAGTTTAACTGGGCGGGGGGGGCTGCTTCCACTAGAGGCTGTTTCACCAATTCCCCTGCACAGAATCTAGGGATTGTACAGTTTTACAATCGATTTCTTCACTTGCCAAGACACTGAAAGGCTAATTACTTTTGTTTTCTCTTCTTGTTTGTCCTTCCCAACAGTAATCTCAAGCTCAGCTTTTGCCCATGTGAGTGCTGGATCAGATGTAAGGGAAGGGCAAGAACAGGATCACATCTCCTAGCAGTGCCTGCTCTCAGAAAAGATTGAAACCAGCACAAAATTGCTCTTTAGTATTTAAGAACATCTGAAAAGTAACCAAAAAAGCGTAGCCTTTACTTTTCCTTCATTTGCTGTGGTTCTTAATATTTTCTCTTTTTTTGTTGTTTGTTTTAAATATATAAAATTTGTCAGCTAACAGAAGCTTCTCTCCCTAATGCCGTTTATTGTCAAAGGAGCATCTCAATTGTTCTGCCCAGGAAGCCCCTTAATAAGGTGGTCAGTGCTTTCTTATCTGGGAAATACTTTGCCTAAGGTTGAACACAATTTTAGATCTCTCAGTGAAATGAAACTTCCCAGATGGTTGTCAAAGGGATAATTGACAAGCATTACTTCTAGTGCCTCCCACTGTGCTTTTATTGATGTTTTTATTAACCACTGAAGCAATAATTGGAGTCCAGGCTTCCTTGTTTTTTTAAAGCACCATGGATGCTTTAAATTTCCTGTAAAATGTCATATTTGCTTTGTTCTTACTTGTCACTATTCAAATGTTCCAGCACTCACGGTGGTTGCACATGCTCCATCAACAGCTGTAGCTGGTGTTGGATCTGCCTTCTGTTTTGGGAGTACCTTGTTGTTTCCCCATGGGACAGTAATACAGATATTGTGGCATTTATACGGAACAAAGAAGATATCCAGTGGCCACACTATGGAAGCATGTGTGTGTTAGTCCAGAGGAGTACAACTCTCTAACAGGAAGACATTGGCTGATGTTGCCTATATCAACTTAAATGTAAAACCTTATGCTGTTCTTGCACCAATACCTATTTTTACAAAGAGGCAATTGACATCATAGTAGGGAGCTGACCAGATCCATTAATTTCTTTGAACTTGTCTTGCCTAACTCAAGTTGAAGAGTTTAAAAAAAAAAGTAGCACAAATGTGCATTTGTGGGAAATACTCTTTTTTTTAAACCCAAGTCACACAAAGTCCAGGCACGAGAGCTGAGACAGCAACAGCAGATAATTGATTTGCTTTGGTTTTGGCAGGTTGAACCTTAGCTGTTGCATTACTTACAGTGCTGATCTTTGAAGACCACCCTGGCTGTCATCATTCACTTGCTCTGACACAATAGGATTTCAGAGACCTCCTCATTTTTCCATGCTTTCCATTACAAAAGTGAGATCTTGCTGATAATGCTTAATATTTTCCTGCTGCATTGCAGCTGTTTCTGCTTTTGACCAGAGCTGTAAAGTAGAATTTAAGTGTCCACAACTGCTCCAGTCAGACAGCAAACATGGAAGGAGGACTGTGTCTAGTAGTGCCCAGGTTACTGATGTATGTGTGTATGAGTGAGTTGTCCTCACTCCTTAAACTACGGAGGGAATTAACCCCCACACCAGGACTTTTCCCAAAGGTGTTGCAGAATTTATATCAGGCTTGTGCTGCCACTGCAGCAAAGGAGCTGGCTGCTCTTCTGATGCTGTAGTCTCTGTTCCTGGACATATGTACATGTGTATACACACACATATGTACCTGTATTGGAGGGGTAATGAAATCAGAAGGTGACTGTGAAAACTTAATTAAGGCCTGAGCATGTGGAAAAGAATCATTTTTCCTCCCCTTGTTAACTGAAAGCCTGGCTAATGATCAACAGTGGCAGCAATATTTATGTAAGGTGTAACAAGGTAACGGTGGGGGGGTTCTTGGTGAGGAAAAAAATAGCATTTTTGATATACCTTCTTTTCTATTTATTAGATTGAAAAAAACCATTGCCTTAGGTGCATAAAATGAGGGGACTAAATTGAAACTAAGAGTCAAGTTTTCTTGGGGACACACAGCAGACAGTCCTTCATGGCAAGCCAAACCTAGACAGACAGGAAACACACACCAGAAGGGACACAGAAAGAGCAAGCCCCATCTATGGGAGCAGGGCAGCCTCCAGTAGGTGCTGCTGAGGGTAAAAAAAGAAATTAGGGGAAGTTATCTCGGTTCTGTAGCTGGGTCTGTTTGATGGTGCTGCACCCCACAGGCAGGAAGTGGAATGCTTCTGACCTGCCAGGGAGCCCAGCTCACCGGGCTTGCTGCTGCAGCCAGAAGCCAGGGAACACAGGCTGGAGACCTGTGGGAGTGATCTGGATGTTTGTCACTGGTTGGAGGCAGAGAAGAAAGGCCCTCTGAGAAAGGACAGGGAGAAGGGGAGGCCTGGAGAGACACCTGGAAGGGAAGTGGGGGTAGGTGTGGTATCCCTGGCAGGGCATGGGCAGGAGGCAAGAGCTGCCTGGGCTGCTGGGCAGGGGGGGTTACCTCAGAGAAATGTCAAATTCAGGAAACCTTTTCTGGAGAGCTGTCATCCTAGTTCTTTGCCTTACTCAACTGGGAGGTAAAAAGCTTTGGAGGAGTGGTTGCTATTGACAGGGTAGACATGTATCAGAGTTGTGTCTCTTAGGCCTTTAAACATCCAAGAAAGAAAAATACCTCATCCAGCTGCATTGATGAGGGACAAAAATTCCTCATCAAATTGCTGCATACAACGCAAATCCTGTGGATTGACAAATCTGGATACAGTGTTGTCTACACCACTTCCTGAGCATATGGGATTGCTCACTGTTGGTGACCGTGTTTTAATTTCCCCAAACCACAGTGCTCTACATATTTTGCTCTTTTTAAGGACTGACATCCCTCCTCAACTTTCATAGTAGCTTTCGGAGTCAAACACAACCAGGTCACTGACTGAATTCCCTCCTGTGCACTATGAGCTGAGCTGGTGACAGCTTTCACTTCCCTTCCACACCTCTTGCCACATCTAGATGGTTGCACCCTGGTGCTGTCTGCTTTCACAGCTGCTGCCATCAGCTTGGATTGCCAGGTGGATTGTTGATGCAGGAAACCCCCAACCTGAACTACACTAATCTCTCAAGTGTCTTTTCCCATAATAATAGGCTCTGCACTTCTGCATTACCTTTCCGTGTGATTTGAGGACAAGAGATGTTTATCCTGAAACAGCTGGGGAAGAAATCAGCTGAGGTTTATACATTCACGGCAGTCAAGGAAAGGTAAACTTCTCAACCAAACCAGCTGAATGAACTATTTGCTACTGAAGGCAGTTCTGCACGTTCATTTCCTGGCAATTTTGCTTCATATTGGCCACCACATATAAAGGCAGTAGCTGTTCTTTTTCTCCGCCAGCTGGGCAGACACCAGCATTCCCTGGCCATGTCTCCCATTCCAGCAGCAAAGTCAAGTCACCTCCCAGAGCAGCTGAGTCACAGCCACAGGCTCAGTTGCTGCTGTTGCCTTATATAGTGACTACATTTAAGAATTATCCTTAAGTGCAATTAAAGCAAAAACCAGCACACAAAACTGAGGAAATGCCCATATTCCTGTGTACCTCTAATGGCAGGTTTGTCCTTCCCTTTGGTGGGAGCTGTGCAATTCTGTAATTAGGTGCTGGTTACCGCACTCATTTTGCATGACAGATGATGCCCCGGGGCAATCAGTGAGACCACTTAGCAGTGGTCTTTGCTTTTCTGTCTGTCCAGGTCTGTCAAGCGTCCCCAACCTGAGCAAGCCTGCCCCTGGTAACATAAGTCCCTGAGCTGTTCTGACATGGATTCCTCACAGCAGCAGTATTTGGAGCACCACTGCCTCAGATCAGAGGTGACTGTGCCACAGAAAAACATCCCACCCATGCCAATTCTGGCAATAAATCAGCTCCACTGCCACTTTCAGGCTCAGTCCTTTACAAGCAGCATTTATAAGTGTCTTTTCTTGAGCTCTCTTTAAAAAAAGGTGGGGAGCACTTTTCAGTCTTAGGGGAGAAGTGACTCAGATGTAGGTGATTCTGCAAATGAGAGACATTCACAAAGGCTGAAATTGCAGCTCCCTAACTCAGAACCCAGAGAAGGGGGATAGAAGAGGGTTAAGCCATGAGCTGAACTGAACCTAAAATCCCTCAGGCTATACTGAACCAAGGGACTCCTGCGAGGAAAAAACCCCAAAATAGATCACAGCTCATGAAGCAAAGCACACCTTGTCCTCAGCAGACAGGAACATTTACTTCTGTCCAAGCCTCTGCTCAGGCCTTAGGTGAGGAAAGTGGAAGTTCTAATGAGCAGTTACTGCTTCTACTCCTGCTCTTGCCTTGCCCTGAGCACAGGGGCTCAAGGTGCAGAAACCAAGCACGTGGTCCTGCCCAGACCAGCTGGATGCTCTCAGCCAAGGACTGAGGACAGCTGGACCCTGCTGGAAGACCAGAGGCACCTGCATAACTCAGCATCTGGCAAGCAGCAAGCTAAGTCCCACACTGCACTGCTTTGCTGAGAAATGGGTCACCCTTTCCTCCTCCTGCTCCTTCAGGTACCAAACAACACCACAAACACCAGTTTTCCAGTTGCCCCGTGGACAACTGAGATCCCTGAGCTACCCCGTCCTCCATTTTCCGATTCTAGAAGCTGACTGCTGACCATCCCTCAACACCCCCCAGCTTCATTAGTAACTTCTAACACAGAGCAGCCTCGAGCATCGATACACCACAAACGATCAAAAGATTAATAACATCAACTTTTATTCCAAACAAGACAAAACTACAGAACACCTGTAATCCTCCTGGTCATATTTCATGGAAGTCTTTTAAACACTGGACAGACTAACTTGCTATTCAAACTATAACAATGAGGGATAGGATGATGGTGCTGCTAAAGGGGTTTCTTCTAAACAAACTAAAAGTTAAGGTTTAAGAGTTAACTTTCTTCTACAATGTTCAGCTTTGTCTTCAGGTGCTTAGCAACAAAAGCAAAAAAATAAGCCTGCTTTAGAACAGCAAGTAGGAGTAAACAGAATATGTAATCATACAAAGAAGGAAGAGTTTAGTAAGGTCTCATGCGGCTTGATGGGGGTGGTGCACGATTTGGAGGAGTAATTGCTATATCCAAGTAGTCTCCTATCTGGAATTTCTGAGACTGCAGTGTCATGGAATCATCTGTGCCCTTCCTGCCTGACATGGTGCTGCCGATCTCCTTCACCCTGTGAGTAGCAGAGGAAAGGCAAGTTAGTTATCAGCGGCCAATCTCTCCAGATGTCCAAAACAGGAACTGCACCAGATCACAACCCCTTTCCCATGCCATTCCCTGCACTGCACACATGTGGCTGTGTACTCAAAACGCTCAGTTTTCTCTGCACTCCTGGGTGCACCAAGAAAAGCTACACCAAACTCTCTTTCTGACAGGGCAGTGGAGCCCTCTACCCTATTATGTTAAATACTAGCAAGAACCCCTTACCCCCTCCCATACAGACAAAGCAAAAGACCCCGCCAGATTCCAGAGTAGGGTACATCCACTGGATGCTGACAAAGATTAGCTCATGCCATTTCGGAAGAGAGACACCTGCAACAAGATCACTGCTGTAACTCAGGTGCAAGACCTACCAGGAAGAAAGCATTATCTCAAGTTGGAGGGCCATGCTCCAGCTGCCAATACAGCAATCAAAGCCTTCAAGTACACTGGCTCATTGTTTTGGGAACACATTAACAGGGATGGTCATCAAGCACAATTTAGAGTTTGTAGCAGTCATAATACAGAACTTAAGAAATTTAGTATGTGGGTTCTGAACTTTAAAATCAGTGTTAATGAAGAATAATCCAATGCTCTGGTGCCCAAAGTATTCTATTAACTCAGAGAAGAAATTTCATTTACCTATAGCCAGGCCTCTTGAGATCTGTAAAAACAATTGCAAAGTTGAAATGTGTGCCTTTCTTCCGTGCTTCTGGGTAAACTTCTTTCACTAAGCTGGTCAGCTCTTTCAGAGTTGCGTCCATCCTAGATTAAACAAACAAACCAAAGTGCTTCACACTCTCAAAGGAACAGTCATAAAAGCTTCCCAAAACTTTTAATATAGAATCAATACATTGCTCCAATTTAACCATATGTTTCTTTGCCTTGGCATACCCTGTGACCACAGTTATCGACTGTAACACCTGGGAGAATTCACCGCTTACTGCACACTGGAGCCAACATGCTCCAGTGCAACTGTGTCTGATTCACTGCCATACTCAAGAGAAATCTCTTCACCTCTATGCACATTTCAACATCTGCATTTCCACGTCTCTCTGAACAGTTACCATTTAAACAGCAGGAGCCTATTTTTTTAAATGCATTAATGCATTTGTACAAGGCACAATGTAAGAGTTTCCTCACTTAAGCTGACATCTGTATTAGAGATAGTTGCTCTAATAATAACTATTAGTGGAAATGTAAGAAAAGCAGAAAAAAAAATAGTTTTCCATTTGTGCCCTAGCAGGCAGCGGTCCTTTATCCAGCCTTCAACCAGAGCAGGGCTACAGCTCATGTCTAGCATTTCAAGAACAGAAGTACTCAATCATCGCAATGAAAGCGTCTCTGATTATAGAGACTGTGCACTCACTTCAAGCTTCAGGCAACCAAGGAGCAGTGTGTTGACAGACAATGCCCATTCTGACTTCTGCAGATGGCAAACAACTCAGACACCACCAACAGCCTGGACAGAGTCCATAAATCCCACTTAGAAGTAAATTAGAACTGCATGCTTTGGTAGCCACAAAAATGGATTTCTTCAACTACACAACATACTGAGTTACAACTCTGGCAAACATCATGAAGACAAAGGCAGGTTTAAAAAGTAGCCTAAGTCCTTTTCAAAGGCATTCTTCAAAATACTACAAACAATACCTAACATGTTTACAACAAGTTCTCAAAAATAAATAAATAAATAAATAAATCTGACAGTGATAAAAAGCAGCTCTCTGTTATGCAAAAAGAAAACTCATTACTCCACTCTCAGAAGGGTCTGAGTTAAACCAACAAACCATTCACACTACAGTTCAAGCCTTCTGGGACAACTACTTCTCTTGGATAAACGGGGCTGTTGGAACAAAATATACACATTAAAGGAAAACGTCTGCGTTAAGTAGATGCGTTGTGATAACCATCGCCACAGCACAAGCCACCGATTACATGCAGCAGTAATTGGGCAATTCAGCCGCACTAAGTCTCAGTGGCTGAGCGCTCACTGCTGCGCAAAGTTGTGCTTCCAGACATGCCCCCTCTCAGCTGCCAGGGCACAGCCAGAACCGCTCCACTCCAGCGGCGGCGAAAACTCCCCCGCGTTTCCTGCTCCGACCGGAGCCTGCACAACTCCCCCCGGCACCTGGGACCCAGGCGAGGCCGCGCTCGCCCGGTGCCACAGCCAGGCGTAGAGGAGGTGCCACTCACCAGGTGTAGATCTGCAGCTCGCTGGAGGGCACGTTGCCGCGGGAGAACTCGTCCATGCGGTGGTGCCGCCCATTGTTGGTGGTGAAGACGCGAAGCAGCAGCGGGCACGTCTGCGGGGTGAGAACGAGGATGGGGGTGAGGATGGGGGCGAGGAGCCGCAGGGGTGGGGATTGGGACGAGGGGCCGTTCGCCACGCCCCCCCCCCCCCCCACCCGCGGCCTGAGGCCCCACGTCGTCACCAGACGCTCAACACTCCCCCCACCCCCGCTCCGCCCTTGGAGCGGCCGGCGGAGCGGCGCGGCACGACCACCCAGCACTCCGGACACCTTCTCACGGTCGATCGGCTTCTCCGGCTCCTTCTTGATCTCCTCCTGCGTCACCCGCGACTCCACCGCCATCTTGCCGCGCCGCTCCCGGATGTCCCGCCGCGCGCCGCCCATCTCGCGAGAGCAGGGGCGGGGGCGGCCCCGGCGGGGCTCCTCCCCCGGGCCTGAGGCACCGCCCTTCCCTCGGGGAGCCGCGGGTAGAGCTGGGCTTAGTGCAGGGCTTTAAGGTAGGGGAGCTGTGCCCTCCGCCGCTCTAAGTAGCAGCAGGGTGAAGTGAATTAGCGGGAAATCTATTTAGACTATAATTTCCCTTAATATTGCATTCAGGGAAAGATCAAATGCATACGCTTCCCATTTACGGTCTTGGGGTCTTATTCTATCAGTGGAATCTTTAATTAGGTTAAATTTGAGTCTGTGGTTGTGTCTCACAAAATAAGTGGGAATATATACCGTCTATAGAAGAGTAAAAAATACGTGGTTTTGTGATGTGATAGCTTTTTTAAAATGTCGAGAGTTGCTTGTTACTCAGAGCAGTGTGGGGAGAGGGGTTCAGTTGTTTTCGCAGAATTTACGCTTGGATTATTTCCTCTGAATTTATTTCTCATTTTGAGAGTAAAACAAAATTAAGTTTCTCTGTAAAATTATGCAGAAGCATATGTGCTTGCAGGTGCAAAATAATGGCATGTCAGGGACGCAGAGATTCGCTGGGGCTGGAAGGGAGCTCTAGAGGAGGCTGCCGAGTCCAAACCCCTGCTCAAAGCAGGATCAGCAAGAGCTGGTTGCCCAGGGTCAGCTCTGTGTCCATTCTAAATATACCCATGGATGGAGATCTCTGGGCAACCTGCTCCAGTGCTCAGTTGCCTTTGCAGTTAAAACAAAGAAAAACAAAAAAAAAAGGTCATTTCTTTTGTCAGTTTGTGCCCTTTACCTCTGGTTCTGTGGCTGGGCATCGCTGAGAAGCCTGGCTGTCAGTGTTCTCCTGCCTGCCAAGTATTCCCACACAGTGAGCCATCTCTCTGAACAGCCCCGGCTCTCCCAGCCTGTCCTAATGCCACATTCTCCCATCCCTTAACCACCCCGCTAAGCCGTATTCAATGCTGTATTATTGTGGTGTGCCTGCACTGCTCACACAATTCTCTGTTGGTGCTTGCAGCAGAGATCAGCGTGGGTGCCACTGGACCTGTGTCTCAGGGTCCCTGTTGTGCAGTGTACGTCTCTGAGTCAGGGAGTTCAGGGTGTGTTTGGGCTGCTGTCCCGAGTGTTAGTCTGGCACCAGATGTAAGTATAGTTAAGTTCTGCATCCTAAAAAAAGCAGGTGCTTGTAAAGGTGTTGTAAGTGTTGGAGTACCTGTGCTCTAAGGGTGATGTTGTGGTTTGATTTCACTCTTCCAAACACTGTAGATGCATGTTTCAAAGGTATTAATTATTAAAAAAATATTTAGGGGAGAAAAATATTGTAAAAATATATTCACATATGTTTCTGTGTACATCATAAAGAAGAAAAAGGGTTATGAGTCCATACTATAAAAAAAAAGCTCTTGCATTTTGCTCTAATATAACCAACAGTATTTGGTTTAAAATGTTGATTTATGGCTCACCAAATACAAGATGAGAGAACCAGCAACCTACTGAGGTTTGAGGAACTGAGTTCACACTCAGTTTTTATTAACTTCTTTTTGTAGTAGTCTGGATAGTGTTGTACAGTTTTTAATCTACATTAAGTTACAGCATATCATCATTTTGTTGCCATGGGCAATGACTCAGCCTTGCCACCATTTGTGGGATTTGATTTCTCAGGCAACTATGCAGTTTATTACTCTGCTAAATTTAATTACATCTGCCATGATCATACACACTTTGGGCTCAGTGTGTGAACTATCATTTCCGAAACAAAGGAATTTATGTCTAGAATCAAGTATTTTAAAGGAACAGCTGTAACAAATAAGGTACAGTTCTGCTACAAATCTGAGTAGTTCCTTCTGCTAGAACTTTTGGAGTACACTATTTATGTGAAAAATTACTCTAGTGGGCCTGAGTTTTAAGTAAATTAAAACATTAATTAATTGTTATGCATGAACTGTATCAACAAAATTTATTATCAGTCTAAAATCTTAGATTCTTATGTTGCGTGTTTGGAAGCAAAGGTTGAAAATTATGTGGAAATGAAAATGCAGTGATGTGACTGCGGGGTGCGGTTTTTACTCAGGATGGGGCTGTCTGGTTAAACAAGGCATAACACCATAAGCTGGGTTCCCACAGCTTTAGGCTGAGGTCTCACGTGTACTGGAGTTGGTCCAACTGCTTGCTTTTGCCAGAGGAGGGGGATTTAGCTCCCGCTGCTTGTCCTTAGTCACGTGAGGGGTTTTTCCCTCCCTTCTGCCAGGCATCTCACTAGATGCTTCCAAAAATAAGTTAAGTTCCCCAGTTTAAGAGGAAACTATCTAGTGGGGGCTGGCTCTCTGTCAGTTAATTTCATTTGACACTTTCTAAACTGATTCCACGATTGCTAGACCTGTTTGGTGCAGGGTGAGTGGTGGGAAGTGCAGGTCCAGGAGCAGCTGGGAGGTGGAGGGAGAGAATAGGACTGGAGTAGGGGGTGTCCCTTCAGTGCCAGTGAGATGGTTGATTGCCTCACCCTCCCTTCACATTTCCTTAGGTTTTGCGAGGCGTGAGGTCTCCTCTGCTTGTTCAGGGATGCTGTATGCTGTGCAAAAAATGTCTGTACATGCAAACACATATATATAGGGTGTGCTGTAAGGAAAATGAAAGCTCCTCACCGAGGTAGTGAGGCAGGGTAAGACTGTGCATAGGAGCAAGTCTTCAGCCTTTGTTGTTGTGAAGGCCCAAAATATGACTCAAAAACTTTTTCAGCTGTGAGTGCCTGTAGAGCAGGAGACAAGTGGTTTGGAAGTGTGAATTGCCTCTTTAAGTATTGTTACCAGATGTTCCTAAGGAAGTGGTTATTTAAATAGCAAACCGTGAATTGTTTGTTGGGGCATCTAGGACAGGTACGAATGAGATGGCGAGTTGGTGCTGATAGGATATGGGACTGGGCAAAGCTGCCACAGCCCTTTAGAGAAGAGCACTGTGGGTCAAGGAGCCTACAAAACACTTACCGTGAGTAAATTGTGACTGAAAGGAAAAAACAAAAGGAGCAGTTGGTACAGGGTAACTTAAAACTTTCTAGGCAGAATGGAAGGATTGTAGCAAATAACAAATGTCCTTGGGAAGATACAGAAAGTAATGGCATAGCTGAGCCTGGGATATCAACCATTGAGGCAAACCTCCAAGAAACTAGAAAACTTGTAACATGACCAGAATAAGGAACTCCAAACATTTCAGAACCATGAGTGTAATGAATCTGACTTCAAGGAAGCTGAATTAGCCTCAGCAGCATACTACTTCCAGGTTCCCAAAGCTCCCAGAACTTCTGGCTTATTGGCTGTGTTTCTGAGTTCTTTCTAACCAGGACTACATACAGCCCCTTAATTTTTCTTGGTAGTATGTGTATCCCATAAAGCCTGCTTGATAGAGGACTTGGTCTTTATCTCGACTGTGGAAAGTTCAATTACCCTGTTCTGGCGACAGTACAATCAACTTTGAACATCTTTACAATCAACTGAGTGAGCAAAGTCCCAAATTTGATGGAGCTTCTACTGCAGACTGGCTTTAACTGCTGGAGGAAGAACACAGGCACAATTTCTTAGCAAATACGATTTGCAATACAGTTGCTGGTATTTCCTACTGTTTGTGTCATGGTGACGTCATGGGTGTGTTTTTATGTTCGGAAAGCTCTGTGTGCAGTAGATTTCACTACAGTGTTTTAATTTCCTGTGTTTTGTACCAAAGTTAGTGTGAATTTCAAGAAGCCTGTAGTGCTGCTAGACAATGACACTGGTTTCATTTAAGCTTCAGTTTTTGTTCCATGTTTTGAATTTAGGTGATTTGGGCTCCTAAAAAAATGCACCGTAATTCTTGGGCTTCTGTGGTCCTATTCAACCTGCCAGTGAGGCAGCAGGTGAATGAGTCAGTGCAGGACAGACTGGCAGGGCTGGGATGTAGAAAAGTACTCTGGCACTGGATGTGTAAAGCCTACAGAGACCCCTGAGGCAGCATCCTGATTCAGGAGCACCAAGACTTAGCTACCTGGGAGGAATCTGTACTTGTATATAAATTACATATATATTTTTATCTTCTTTTTTTTTTTTTCTGTAAAGTCGTCAGAAGGACCAAAAGTTAGTAAAAATGCTTTGAAGATGACTTACTGATCTACAATATTGCAAAATGATTTAACATTAATGATTTCATGTGGCGGTAGCACCAGTCAGGCTGTGCAGCCTTGTGCTCGCTCCAGGCACACAGGCAGCGTACATGAGGCACAGCCACTGCTGTGCCTTGTAAACAAGCTGCCTCATACTTGCCAGTGTAAGACCTTGATTAAAGTTGAAAGTGGTTTGTGATGTTGCCAAATGTTATAATTCCGCCATTCTGCTGGAACTATTCCACATCAGGTGCTTCCTAAAAGAGTATCCTCAGGATGCTTTTTTTTTCAGTTTCAGAAAAAAAATATTCAAAGAACAATGTATTAGGCAGATGAGAGTTATCACTCACATTTCTGTTACTTCTGTTCATTTTTGATACCAACAGCAGTTTGTCAGAAACCTGCAGCATTCGCGTACTTTTGAGAAAGAAATAACATTTTTCAGATGTGCTTCTGTGTTAGAAATAGTCTCATAAAGCAAATACACTTGACTGAACTGTAACATTAAAAAAAATACCCTGAGATTTATCTGAAGCCAGCTGAGACTAATATTGGACAACTGGGCATGTGAGGGATTTAGAAGGATGTCCACACTGCTCCTGAGCTCTGCCACAGGCCTGAACTCAGGAGCTGGGAACAGTGGGGATCTCTCTTGTTTTCCTTAGGGTGCTGCTCCCCACGGTGGGCAGCGATGAAGGATGCAGGATGTGACCCTGCCTGCATCCCCTGAGCAGTGTGAGGAGGGAGCTGGAGAGCCACAGCACTTCAGGCCGAGCCAGTGCAAAACTGCTCACAATCTAGATCAGCTAGAGAGTATAGGTTATGCAAGAGAGGTCCAGCAAAAAATTGTAATGCCTGCTTGAATTTTACCTGGAGGAGATCAGAACAAACTGGAACTTGTAGCTGTCAGCAGAGGAAAACAGACTTCAAGTAAAGAAAAAGTCACTTAGAGATATTTTCTTCTCTATGCAAATACCCGTGAAGGTGAGATGGTGAGGTCTACTAAATATTCTATTGATTTTTCCTGGTGGAGTTGTAGACTCGGTTACAAAATATAAAATTAAGGAAGAAATGTTTCCAGAATCTAAACCTGGATCTCATTAAAACATGTTGTCATTTCTCTATAAAATACATCTGCTACACTATTCCAGAAATTTTAGACACACAATAGAGTAATAAACTGCTTTTATAACTTGGGTAATACTCTACCATAGATTCCTGATTTCCCCCCTACTGTTTGTCTGAAATTACCTCAGTACAAAAATGTTCCTACACTGTAAGGGAGGAACAAATGGGTTGTCATTTCAATAAGTGGAAATTTTAAAAATTGTGTACGAGACGTGTTTTTTAGAGAGGACAACCAACACTGGAAGTTGGTCAGCCTGTAATATCACTGCAGATAGCTAGGTCAGCAGCGTGGGTCCCTGCCTGTGCTCCATGGGAGCTGTGTTTCCTGGTTTTCCTTCACTGGGTCAGCTCCACTACTGGAAGCTGTGGTGAGAAACCAACCCAGTGTGAAGGTTACTTTCATTGCTGGTGCTTTCCCCAGTTGCAGATGCTGCTGCCACCCACTGAGCGAACCGATTTTCCCTGAGGACACAGAGGCTGCCTGACCCTCAGCCCTGCGCTGGCTGCTCTGAGGGCAACAGCACTATCCTCCAAGTGGCCTGCATGGCACAGCCAGTGTGTTCCCTCGCAACAGCAGCAGCTGGAAGTGATGTCCTTCTTATTTTCTTCCACATTTCCTGTGCAGACAAATCCCTTCCCTGCCTGCTTCCTAGATTAATGTGATCCCATCCTTGAACACAACACAAAAGTCTGAGAAGGGGGCAAGTGTCTTCATCAGATAGACACATTCCTGTTCCTGCTTTGGTGGGAACATTTCCATGAGTAAGTGTTAACAGATTCGGTTGATGGTTATTTCAGTATCTTCCCCTAAATATTTTTTTTTCCCTTCCCATGAAAGAATATTAAAGTACTTAAGCTTTTTCTCCTGAAGAAGAAAACTCCAACTGAGTGTACCAACATATACATATTTTATATGTGGCTCCCTGGCTACACTTCTCTTCATCTTGCCATACACTCCTAGAAGTTTCCAGTCTGTGGCACACACTGTTCTTACTGAAAACAGTAAATGGATAAAGATGGATCTTGCATGCCCAGAACAGGTATTTCCTTCTCTGTTTTCTGCCCCAGTATGATGGATCTTAACACAAAGAACCTCCCGTGTCTGTGGCCTTTCACACTGATCCTGTAACGATGAGGAAACTGTTGACAAGTAAATCCTCTCTGGGCAGCCCAAGTAAGAGGCATGTTTTTTCTGGCTTCATTCTGGGCTCACAGAGCCCCACAGAAGGTTTATGAGAGCAGTGCATATCCTCCATAAGAAAGAATGATGTTGTGTAAGCCATTATGTGGGTCCTGCCTCCAGAAGCATCGTCATAAAGAGTCAAGCAAAACTTTTCTCCAAAATAAGTAGTTCCATGTGGCCAGCCTTGTCAAGCACAAAGCAAAGTCTCAGCACCCTGAGACAGCTCAGCTGTCTTGCAGAAATATCTTTTGTGGCTCAACAAGAAGGTCAGAAAGCACAATTTCTTTTTATTTTTGGTTTCTTTTGTGTCTTTTTTCTGAGTGGCCACTTTTGACAAAAATGTTCTGGCTGTGATAAATGACCTACAACATTTTGAATAATTCTGTACAAAACCAAATTCTTTTCTGAATGCTATGCAATATCAATTAACTCTAACAATCTTTTTTAAAGGAAGGAAATGTCCATCACTGGGAGTTTACGATACGTGATGATTGAGTCCAGAATGAATTCTGACAGCTTGGTTACCATAAGCTCCTTAGAGACACAGTGCTTGGTGGAAACACTGAAAAAACCCTAATGGTAGTGGCAGGAACAGCGCCAGTAAAACAAAATGTGCTGTAGGCACAATGCAAGGTGGAATCACTTCAGCTCCCGCACACAGTAACTTTGAAAGTTCCTAGAAAATTTGTGCATGCCTGTTCCTTGGACCAAAAAAGGGTAACCTCTGTATGTACTGCTGGCAGTGGTTATCAGTTGTGTTACATTTCATTTTGAACATGGCAGAAGGTGCTGGGGAAATTGTAAATGTAGGAAGTTTTGCTGCAGAGCAACGAAGGCCCGTTGGGGTTGTAGGTGAGCGATCATAAGGGCATGGGAAGAAGTGCACACAGTGCCCAGGGTGCTGGCAGGAAGAAATCACTGCTTTTATGTTTCTTGCTGTTCCTTCCCCATCAGCTCTCTTGGCAGAGCTGGTCGTGGTGAGCTCTCCATAGAGTTATTGCAATGAAATAGCTCGGCAAATGCTTCATGCTTAAAGAATTTACAAAAATCCTGCTGCTCTTGCCTGGAGTGGGTGAGGAAGGATTCACACAAGCAGCTTTGCTGGTACATCAGAGAGCCAGAGGGGATGGAAATAAAAGGCATCCTTCTTGCAGTGGTTCAGTTGGAGTCAGAAGATGACATCTGTCCATAAGCTGGTGCTTTCAAATGACTGGCTGTACCATGTGACAAGTTATGTGACAGCATGACAGACTGTCACATTTCAGATTGCTGTGAGCAGCACTCTTTGTTTGTGTTCACAAGTTGTATCAGAAAGCACAGCACTCCAAAAAATAAGTAAGTGCCTCACAGACTGACTAAAGGGAAAATTCTTGGAAGTGAAGAAAGGGGGAGGAAAGAAACTATTTAAAAATAAGAGGATAAGAGAAAAAAATCTTGGGTTAACACTTCTTTACAGCTAGGTTTATGTTTTGTTATCCCTGTTACAAAGCTAAGAATAATTCAGAATCATTTTTATAAAACTTCAGGGCATAGAAGGGCAGGAGAAATAGCTCTTCTACACCTCTTAGATTAGATTTCTTCAATGTGAAGCAAGATAAAATAAGCTCTATTTTATTTGGGCTTAAGGAATGTAAAGGTATAGTAATTATGAGCTGATACACCAATTTAATGCAGGTGTTCAGAGTTTTAAAAGATAAAGAACGATAATGACTCAAAGTTACCTTTAAAAAGAGACCTCAGGATTTTCAAATAAAAAAACCAAACTAATACTAGAAAAAGAAACACCCATCATATGAAAAGGAATTGAAACTCTCAAATATGCAAAGTACAAGAATTCTGTTCCCAGAGATATGGATAGATCCCCCTGCCTGTTAGAGGTGAGCAATTATTAAGCACAAAGGTTTGAAAATTTTAAAGTGAAATATTAAGAACACAGGGCACAGTTATTGCTAAAGTCCTGCATACAGATTCTGCTGTATGGGCTAGATCCTAAAATGTTGTTGAAGTTCAACAGAGAGCTTCTTTCAGACTTGGGCCTGGCTTCAACCAAAAAAATACGGAGCTGTTGCTCAAACATGGTTCAAACAGTCACATGAATGAGATTCAGAAAGGATTTTAGCCATGACCAAGGATGAAATGATACACTGTTGAAGTTATTAATTGGTTTCTGATGAGGAACCATGAAGACCAATCAGAATGAGAGATTCATGAGCATCCGTCCATCTTGGGCTGCAAACGAAGTGGGAAGATTTCTGTATTTGTGTGAACATAGCTGTAGTTGTTCTTTGAGCTGTGGCCAGCTGATGCAAGTGATTTGGCCTACAGAGGCATTACACGTTTTTCATTATATGTTTAGATGGCAGATGACGTTTTTGTTCAGTCATGGAGAAATTCCTACTGCATTTGCACTCAGGAATGCCTAGATTTTGGTGAATGCTTTTTCATCCTGCGTTCTTTGAGCCTCTTGTCTTAAGCTGGTAATTTTTGTGGTGTCAGTGGTGGAAGACCACCAAGAGTGGGCTGTGCACCTGCTCCTGGGAGCTCCAAAACTCATCCTCCTCTTGCTCTTGCGGGATGTGAGTTATACAGCTCTGTTAGCTCTGTACAGATGCTGACAGCTGAACTGCAGGAGAGTTTACAGTTTCTTTAGGCTGCCTGAATGAGTCTTGGCTTCTTGCTGGGACAGCAATCCCATGATCCCAGCCACCAGGATTGTGAGTGGCTACCTGGCAGAGATAATAGATGGGAAAAGGTACTTGAAAGCAGCTGGTCCCTGACAAGATTGAAAAACATCAGGTGCAAGTGTTATTGGCCCTACCTGTGTGTCACTGATGGAACAAGGCTGCAGAGGCATTGCTGAAATGTGGGAATTGTACTTCGTGCACGCCATTTCCTGGTCCAGCCAGGAGCAAAGCCAAAACTATGACAAACAGCAATGCAGTCTTTTGCTAATGTCATAGCTTTTAAAAGACTTCCAGAAAAGATGAATCCTGCTTTCATGACTGTAACAATGCATCCTTAATCCCAAACCACCTTTTTTTTTGCTGCCAAATTATAAACAAGCCCTCTGACTTCTGGGGAAGGAGTGTACAGAGCACCAGGCTTGCTGTTTGATGGAAGTGTGAAAACCTTCACTAGCTGGAGCACTGTAGCAGAAGAGGAATGAGACAGGCATGGTGCAGGCAGGGTGTCCTTGCACAGGGAATGTGGCCATGGCAGGTCCCTGGGGAGTTTGAGCCAAGGTGTGCACCTGTCCAGCCACACCAGCACCGCCATAGGGAACAAACTGGGACATTAAACTCCTCTCACTGAATAGCTGATTCAGCTCCTACACTGTCCTCAGGCAAGGAAATAACACATTTCTCCCCTGAAACTATTTAGTATTTCCCTGAAGGGTTCTTAAAATATCCACGACACAAAGCATAAAGGAAAAACTGCTGGAATTTGGTCCTGCTGAGGGTAAGATAACAATGTGAAGGATATGAGGCAAGGTACCATTTAATTGTGCTGTACTAGTGCTTGTAATTTACATCTCATCACTTTCAAGGCCTCTGCTGGTAATATTTCCTTCTAAGAATAGAGCTTAAAGGTATTTTAAGAATTCTAGTTGTTGTGCAATTAATAGGGTAACACTTTGTTCTGAGTAAAAAGATCTGCTTGTTTTGAGCAGTAACAGTATTTTGCATGTAAAAAAGGGGGAATGGGGAATGTTTTATTGCCAGCACTTTTCCTTACAGGGGTATGAATCACTTACATTCTTGGCAACCAAGCTCAAATTCACAAGAATGCTCAGTTTGATCAATTTCCTTCAAAACACTAAGCTCAAAGTACAGAGGAAAAAAGAGAGAAAAAAACTTGGATGGGCTTGGATGTGGAAGACATTACAAGATGGACATCCAAGCAGGAAGACAATAAATCTAGTGTACAAATTGTTTTGCCCAAAGCAAGTCACTGACTTGTTGTTACAAGAGAGTCCAGTCTAAATTAAGAGAGTACTGGGAGGGAAAAATAAAACAAGGAGGAAAAGAGCCAGAGCAGAGAAAGAAAACCCCTGCCGATCCGGCAGACATGGCAGATGTTGTGTCAAACATGAGTTTATTTGCTAACAAAACAATGTGAATTTTCATGAAAAGTTACCACCCTTCCCTTCAGAATGGAAGATTGTGCTGAGAAACAAAATATGAGAATACAGTTAGTTTAGGTGAGAGGAAAGTGCCTATGTTCAGGCTGTCATTTCACACAGCAAAGGCTGAGGCAGGAGCACAGGGTGAGCCAATCCATGCCGTCCTTGCTCCTCTCCACCTGTGCAGTGGACCTCACTGAGGAAGTGATGGCACTGAAAATGGTCCCTTTTAGTTTTATTCTAATGGGTTCTTTTTCAGCTGGATTGGTTGCCTGGGCTGGTTCACCAAGCAGCCACCCATGACACTGCACAATATACCCAAGTGTCGGTGGAGGAGATGGCAAGAGTAAGGGGACAGGGCAGAGGGGGAATGAAGAAGCTGGACATGCACTGCTACTGTGCCACCTCATTTGTGATCTTCTACACAGCACTGGTCTAAGGGGCGTTTCGCCCTGCTGCACCCTTCTGATCAGAGACAGTCAAGTGGCAGCTTCAATGAGACCAGCACAATTGCTTGTTGGCTGAAATAAAAACAACCCAAACAAAATCCAAAACATTATTGAGTGGAATTTCCCTTTTTCTAGGTCATCCTGTGGTCATGCAAACAGCTGTGTCAGTATAAAAGCATGACAGTGAGGAGTGGTGGAAGACAAGAAGGGAAGTACTACTCCCCAGTACCTTTTGATTTCCCCCTGCTCTTCACCCCAGTGCTCTGCCCTCACCTGCAGTGCACACGGGGGCTGCAGCACCTCTGGATGATTAAGGTGAGTGTGTCACGTCCTGCAGCCAGCATAGGGCTGCTGTGCTTCTGTTCAGGGTGTCCTGCCAAAATATATTTGGTACTTAGTGAACCTAATGTGGGGGGGAAAAATAATTGGGGAAGAATGAGAAGGTAGAGGCCTAGGCAGGCTGGGCCAAGCCCGAAAGGAGAAGTGCAACTCAAAGCAGGACCCAACATACCGCAGAAGTGTCGGTCTGTAATAACCTCAGCATCACACAAAATTGCTGTTGTGTGTCTTCAGGATCCCAGTTTCAGTATGTTTCTCACTTCTGCCATGCTCTGCAATGCCCATGCAGTGAATCCAGTACTTCTCTCTGATTCTGCAATCAATTATGTTGTCTTTATGTACTAAATCCCACACTTTTGGGACATGGAATGTACTGTGTATTCACCAAGCAACCACAACCCATTCATAGAATAAGACCAGTGCTTCCTGGTCTGGTTTCCTGTACACAGATTGTACAATAGGTCAGTCCTGGGGATATATCCAGGTTTTCCACATGTGTAGCCTTCCTATCCAAGCTTCAGTACAGACAATCCTCAAACATCTGTGCAGACAAATTTTCTGGGCAGAAAAAGAAAATATCTAGCAAATCTGGACAGAGGGTAGCTCCAAGTCTGAGCCTCCAACACATCATGAAGCACTGGACCAAGCTCCCAAGGACAAATATGTGGAATCTTTGCACTGGAGTTTTTAAGATTAGACAAGTATCTGCCATAGTGAAGAAGGACAGCCTAAACTAGATCCTTCACAGCCTTGTTTCCTATAAGGAAGGACTATTTTGACTCTCTGCAGCATAAAGAATGGCGAGCACAGTCTGTTCTGTGCTCTGCAACCTGCTCTCTCCTTCTCCAGCCTCTTGCTGGAATCAGTGTGAAACGGCGGCAATGGTAGTAGTAATGCAGAACAAGATGGAAATGGGATGAAGTTTTTTTCCAAGATTAAAATAAGCAGAACAAGAGCCAGTTGTTGTTTTGGGGAAAAGAAAGCAGTTGATGTTAAAATGTTTCACCGACTTGGCAAAAATGCCAAGCTGGCCCTGCCTGCAGAATACATGGACTTCAAAGGGCTTATCTTGAAAACGAATTGAGGGAGCCAGATCACTGTTTCCTACATGAATTCAGCTGAGGTTAAATGATATGCAAGGCTATCCCAAGGGTGTGTTTTCCTTCTGATGCCAGCCAAGTTGCTGACACCTCTGCCTGCAGTTTGTGGGATCAGTCTTGCTTTAGCTGTGCATGCCTGGAGGGAGCTCATTCCGACTCAGTACCAGAAAGAGTGGGTCACACTCTCACAACTGCTCCCTTCAGGAGTGCTGGTCCACAGTGAGAACACTGAAACAGATGGCAAGGCCCTTGCTCCAGCCGTGAGCCAGTACTCAGGAGGGGCGTGTGGTTCTCAAACAGGATGCAGGCTGAATAACCCTCCATTCCTGAAGAGGGTGGTCCCCGAAGGTCAGGGCTGCCTTCAATGGTGTGGCAGCATGAGAGGAAACTGCCTCAGAGGGTGCTTTCATAATGCTCAGACTATGAATAAGTTCAGCCTGTTGTACTCTGGGTTCTCAAGTATTACTCATAAAAAATGTGAATAAGGAGAATAAGGTTAGGAAAAGAACAATTCCCCAGCTAAACTTTCTTTACAGGGTGAACAGGGGTCCTCCTCCCTCCACCCTTTGTCTGATTTCAGACAAAGGGCTTTGCATGCTGTGCAGGAGCTCTCTTTGCTGCCTGGAAGGAACATACAGATTGTAGGTGATACAAACCTGGAAGAGTTCACACAGTAACAGAATACCCAGGGTTGGAAGGGACCTCTTGATGTGATCCACTGCAAACCCCTACTCAAGCAGGGTCAACTACAGCAGGTTTCTCAGGACCATCTCCAGTCAGATTTGCAAATCCCCACTTATGGAGGCTCCGCAGCCTCTCTGGGCAACTGAATGGACAGGCAGTGACCAGAGACCTGATGTCAGTACAGACAATTTTGACACTTTTCACCTTTATGGTAAATTATTAAAGTACAATCTAAATAAATGTACTTGATATTCACTCATTGACTGGTTCTGGTGAGACTGGGTATAAAATTATGGGGACCAAGGCTGATCCATACTTAATCCAGCTGCATAATTCTGGGAATAAGACAGTCAAAGAGCTAGCTGGGTGCTACATGGGATTAACACACTGTGGTCCCATGGGAACGCTCCAAGTTCAGGACAGCAGCAGCCATTACTCCAGTCAGTGCTGTGCTAATTTAGTGGAAGGAGGACCAAGGGTCTCTGAACCTGTTACAATAATAAATCCAGAAAAACAATGAAGATTTTTCATCCTCTAAAACACAAAGAGTTTTCTGAGAATATTTGTGCCTTAAATTCCAGAAGACGAGGGAACTTATGGGGTCATGCTTTCTGTTCCCATGCTTTGGAGCCAACTCTTTACCTTGACCATCACTGTTACCACGGCAGCATCACAGTTCTGGCAAGAGATCTTATCTGAAATCTTAACAGAGGCACATTTAGGCTGTTCAAGGCAGCTTTATATTGCTCAAGCTAAAGTCAGTGAAATGTTTCAATTAGTGAGCAGAGTCTGTTGATTTCCTCTGGGTGCTTTGCAAGTACAAAACCACTAAAGTAGTTCCCAAAGAATTCAGAGTCAAATGTGGTCAAGAAAAAGCACAACGAAATTGTCTCCAGGGAAAAATGGATCCTGCAGAGATGAAGAATCACCAGGGCAGCAGGTCTGAATGACAGATCTGCAGAAGGGAACTGTTGGGCTGAATAACTGGATGTCACTCAGAAACACTGGAGTTTCATTCCTGATCTGCCATGAACCTCATAGGTGACCTTCAGGAGTCAAGGATTCTGTCCATGAGTCCTCCCTGTAAAACTGGCATTACTTCAACTCACTCAGTTTCCACAATAAAGGCAGGCTATGGAACAGAGGCTGGGAGGAGACAAGAGGTACTGTGGTGGGATAGCATCAGGAGGCACTCAGGAAGCAAGAGAGGAAACAGGGGCAAAGAAGAGGAAAACCTCTAAAAAGTGAGGAGTCAGGGAGCCAATGGCAAGAGTAAGAAATGAGATGGGATCCTTCAAGTGTAGGGGAGGAGAAGGTAGATTAACAAATTTTTGGTTAGGCTAAAGGGAGTTCAGAAAAACTGAAAGAGAAGCTGTCCGTGAATTACAGTAGCTAAAACAGGTAATGGCCAGAGCATAGAGAAGAACTGTAGTCACGGTGATAGAAAAGCAAGGACCACTTCAAGAACAAGTACTGAGACAGAAAAGAAATGCTTCAGATTAGGCCTTTCATGAGAGACCAGTGATGTGAAATAAAAGGAAAGAAGATAAAAACCCCTCCCTGAACTCAGAAAAAAATAGAGGAAGTACAGAAATCAGATTTGAGAGAACTGATACTTTTATATCAAACAAAATCTATTTGAGGCAGAATTAACATGTAATAGTAGCAAGAGCTTCAGGAGAAGAAATTTTAAAAGCCACAGGGATCTACAATTGGATAGTCATGGACAGAAGAGAAGATCATTTACCCTCTAGAAAGCTGCAGGCAGAAATGATCAGGTGCAATCAGGGGAGGAGCATGGAATGATCAGCAGTGCCATGTTTCAGAGGCCACCAGACAAAAATCTCCAACTACACATTTTGTGTCACCCACGCTTCCCCTCATTTGCCAAGATGAGGATTCAGTGTGATGTTTCAAATGGTCATGACAAGCAGCAGTAACTGAAATTCCAAGTGGCCAAGAAAACACTTGTTGCATACAAACACAGTCTTTGCTTGCATTTCACAACATTTCACAAGGCTTAAAAAGTAATCTCTGAATTTGCACACCCATATTGCTGAGTACACAGAGAATGGCTAAACAGACCTGGTGTGCGTTGAAATTCATGTCACAGCTGGAGCCTGCCCTCTTGCTCCATACACACCATGGGCTCGGCATGGCATTTGAGCATCTGGACTTGTGTGAATCTTTGAGAAGTGGAAAATAGACAGAAGAGCAATTAGACTGCTCTTGTTAGGCTAAAGGGACAAAGGAGCATGGTGAGAAACTGTGCATTAATTGCAGAACTTGAAGCAAAAAATGGCCAGAGCACAGAGAAGACTTTTAAAAAGGGAAAAAAGGAACTACAGGCATGTCAGTCTCATCTCTATGCCCAGCAAGATCACAGAGCAGATCCTCCTGCAAACTATGCTAAGGCACATGGAAAAAGGGGTGATTGATGACAGCCAACATGGTTTTGGTAAGGGAAAATCATGCCTGACAAATTTGGTGGCCTTCTACAACAGGGTTACAACAGTAGTGGATAAAAGAAGAGCAACGGACATCATCTGCCTGAACTTGTGCAAGGCATTTGACATGGTCCCATATGACATCCTTATTTCTAAAATGGAGAGACATGGATTTGATGGATGGACCGCTTAATGGATTGGGAATTGGCTGGATGGTCACATTCAAAGAGTTGTGGTCAACAGCTTAGTGTCCAAGTGGAGACAAATGACAAGTGGCATTCCTCAAGGGCTGATATTGTGACTGGTGCTGTTTAACAACTTTGTCAGTGATGTGGACAGTGGCATTGAGTGCACCCTCAGCAAGTCTGCCAGTGACACCAAGCTGTGTAGTGAGATTGACATGCCCCCCCCAGGGGGGGGATGTCATCCAGAGAGACCTTGACAGGCTTGAAAGGTGGGTCCATGTGAACCTCATGAAGTTCAAAAACGCCAAGTGTAAAGGTTCTGCACCTGGGTCAGGGCAACCCCAAGCATACATACAGGCTGGATGGAGGATGGATTGAGAGTAGCATTGAGCAGAAGGACTTGGGGGTGATGGTTGACAACAAGTTTAGTGTGTTTTGGCAATGTGCTCTCACAGCCCAGAAAGCCAGCTGCATCCTGGGCTGCATCCAAAGCAGCGTGGGCAGCCGGGCGAGGGAGGTGATTCTGCCCCTCTGCTCTGCCCTGGTGACACCCCACCTGCAGTGCTGCATCCAGCTCTGGGGTCCCCAACATAACAAGGGAGTGGGTCCATTGGAAGACCATGAAGAAGATGATCAGAGGGTTGGAGCACCTCTCCTATGAAAACAGCCTGAAAGAGTTGGGATTGTTCAGCCTGGAGAAGAGAAAGCTCTGAAGAGACCTTAGAGCAGGCTTCCAGTACCTGAAGGGGGCCACATGAGAGCTGGAGAGACTTTTTATGAAGGCATGTAGTGTCAGGACAAGGGGAGTACCTTTAAACTGCCAGAGGGCAAGTTTAGATTAGATATTAGGAAGGAATTCTTCCCTGTAAGGGTGATGAGGCACTGCCACAGGTTGTCCAGAGAAGCTGTGGATATTCCTTCCCTGGAAGTGTTCAAGGCCAGGTTGGATGGGGCTCAGAGCAATGTGGTCTAGTGGAAGGTGTCCCTGTCTCAATGGCAGCAGGATGGAACTAGGTGATCTTTAATATCCCTTGTAACCCAAACCATTCTATGATTTGTAATAATGGGGATAGAAAAGCAAGGGCTGCTCGAGTTGCTTTGCATGGTGTCATGAGATGCTGCTTTAAGACAATTGGTTGTGACTTCTGTGTCTCTATTCCCTTTGATTTACAGCACGACAATATTCCTATTCCTGTGTTTATCACATTCCAAGACTTTAAGAAGACTTTACTCATTTAAGTTACAGATTCATTATAACCAAATTCTGTATTTTAATTATTTGCAAATCACATATTATCCAACCAACAGTTTACTAACTGGTGATGAATAAAAGCTACCCCCTAACATTCAGAGCCTTTTTTCTTTAATCCTGGAGTTCAGGTTTTATGAGTTCTAGCAGAGTATGTAAAGGTAACATAGAGCAGAGACTGAAAGAAAATAGCTAGAAAATTGAAAGCATGTGTAGGACCACTGTGATGCGTTTTAGAGGTGGAACTGTGTATTCCTGAAGGGAGCTAAAAGCAGTGGCTGGTGTGGGAAGTTAATTCAAAATAGATGTGGGTTGAAAGACTGTGTAGAAGACTAGGAGACACGAGGTGATAATGACAGTCACCAAACAGGAACATGTGGTGGTAAAGCATTTTTTGAGGGGAAACTCTGTCAGTTTCGATGCTGTTTTCATGTTGTATTTTTCTGTGATGATATTCTAGCAAAGCATTATGGAAAGCTGAGGATTTTTCATTCTCCTTCTGTGGTGGATTGACCCTGACTGGATGCCTGGTGCCCACCAAAGCTGCTCTATGACCCCTTCTCAGCTGGACAGGGGAAAGAAAATATAACAAAAAGCTCATGAGTTGAGATAAGGACAGGGGGACAAAGGACTCAGCAATTATAGTCATGGGCAAAACACTCAACTTGGGGAAAATTAATTTATTATCAATGAAATCGGAGTAGTATAATAAGAAATAAAAACTAATTCTTAAAATACCTTTCTCCTACCCCTCCCTTCCTGAATTCACTCCTGAATTCTCTTCCTCCTCCCCCACAGTGGTGCAGGGGGACAGAGAATGGGGGCTGCAGTCAGGTCATCATGTGTCTCTGCTGCTTCTTCCTCCTCAGGAGGAGGCTTGTCACATTCCTCCACTGCTCCAGTGTGGGATCTCTCCCACAGGAGACAGTTCTCCATGAAGTTCTTCAATGTCGGTCCTTGCCACAGGCTGCAGTTCTTCCCTAACTTCTCCAACATGGGTGCCCCACAGTGTCACGAGTCCTGTCAGCAAACTCCAGCATGGGCTCCTCTCTCCAGAGATTCACCAGTCCTACCAGGAGCCTGCTCCATCATGGGCTTCCTGTGGGGTCACAGCCTCCTTCAGGCATTCCCCTTGTTCTGGTCTGGGCTCTTCCATGGCTGCAGGTGGATCTCTGCCTCCCCCTGGACTTCCTGGGGTTGCAGGGGCACAGCTGCCTCACCATGGTCTGCACCAGGGGCTGCAGAGGAATCTCAGCTCCAGCAACTGGAGCACCTCCTGCTCCTCCTTCACTGAACTGTGTCCCTGCAGTGTTGTTGCTCTCATGTTTTCTCACTCTTTCTGGCTGCTGCTGTGCAGCTTTTTTCCACCCCTTCTTAAGTCTATTGTCCCAGAGGCATTACCGGTAGCACTGATGGGCTCTGCCTTGGCCAGCAGTGGGTGGGTCCATCTTGGAGCCAGCTGGCATTGGCTCTGTTGGACATGGGGGGAGCTTCTGGAAGCTTCTCACAGAAGCCACCCCTGTAGTCCTCCACTACAGAAACCTTGCCATGCAAACCCAATAGACCTACACAGCGGTCTCTCAGAACTTTCCCCAACAACTTTTTAGGGGCTGTAATCCTGAATCCGATTTCAATAAAACTTTCGCTTTAATATGGACATATGGCACGTATGGATGAGAAGTCCCAATGTGCAATTTTTTGTTTCTATTGCCAAGGCCATGTGATACTTAATTCCCATCTTTCCACCCTGCTTGTGGTTATACCGATGGGTCAGGCCAAGTTATTTTATTTGTGCAAGTCACTCACCTCACAGACAATAGCAAATACTTCTCTCGGTTTTCTGGTATCCTTTGCTGATAAAGCTGTGTAAACAAGTACAAAGCACACAGGATTTTGACTCCCAGAGTACATAGAGGTGTGACTGTAGTTTTTCCTCTACTCAGTATCATTTTTTCTCCCCCAAGAAAATATGTGAGGTTTGTTGACTGGAGCTTCTTATGCTGCTTTGAGATGCCTTGCCAAGTTGTATGTTATCCCACTTCCTTCCTGCAGGAAATCCAAACAGTGGAGGCTTCCACTGGAGCCCTGCCCCTCACTACTGCACCACACAACTGCTCAGCTCTCAGGCCCTCTCTTACAGCACAAGAAACGTGGTGCCCACTTCTGAGGGCAGACCTTGAACAGGAGAGTTCTGCAACCCCGCTGTGCCAAGCTCAGGAGATGCCATGAGCCAGCAGCACCGCTGGGCAGCTCCGCGCCATCATGCAGATGTGGCAGGTATGCCGCTGTAAGGCCAGCTCTGTTGGCACAGTCACTGTGAAAAGCCAGTTTACTTAGGAAAATGAGATGGAGCAATAGGCTTACAGCACCACTGGAAAATTACTGTGTGTCAAAGAGAGGCTAAGCAGCTAGGATCTGAACTTCTGCAGATTAACTAGGGCAAGACCTATGTCTTACAGGTTTGCCTTAGAGTTTTGTATCTGGGCAATAGCCTGGAACTGAGAAATTGGACATCCCCTCTGACTCTTTGTGTTTTGCATCCTTCTGTAATTTTGTTTCTTTTTTACTGACAGTATGATCTAGTTGTTGATCATTATTTGGTAGATGAGGATTCTGGTCCTGGCTTTGCCGCTGAATTGCTGTGTTCCTTGTGAATGTTCATACAGCCTAGCCTTGCTTCTCTCTTCAACTCTTCTGTCCATCTTATCTGCAGAGATGTAATCTCTGCTCTGAAGAGGTGGTCCCTATTATGGGTTTGGGATTTTTTGGTAGCAATTGCAGCCTTCTGGTGCACCATCACATAGCGAGATTAACTGATATTTTCCCTATGCCTCCCTGGAATGTTCTTGTTTAGTAGCTATTCCACACATGCAATTGCCTTGCATCAGCACGGTTTTACTTCTGTTTCTTTTTTAATTTATGGTTACTTCTGTCACCTACTTCTGTCACTCTTTGATGCAAAAGCAGACTTTTTAAAAATAGAGGTAGAAATAGGTTTTTTCTGCTTCTATAACCGACATCTACCTCTGTTTCCCTGTTTCCACTGAAGTCCTATTCAGTGTATCTGGAGTATTTAAATGCACATAGTTCAATCTCTTACAGTTCGACTTCCATGTTTTATATCAACTCACCCCTTTTTGCTTGTGCATTACTGATGTCAGTCTGCAATCTGTCTAGTTCTCTTCTTCTGCACTGTGTCTTTTTCTTATCCATGTACTTCCTTACCCATCTGTACTATTATTTTAATTGTCTTTGAATACACATTAATAGTGCTTCTTAACATATGCCACTGCCGCTTTTTCTATTCCATTCCTTCCTTTACTCTGTTCCATGTCCAGTTTCTCTCAGAATTTAATCAGTTGAAATTCATTGCTGTTATTTTTTCTTCCTTTAGAGCTGACTTAGTCATAATAACAAGGCTTACAGGGAAAGATCCAAGTCTTGTTCAAAGATCTGATGCAAGGCTCATTACCATGGTCACTATTTTTTTTATAATCTTCCAGCTATATTTCCCTCCTTTTACAGACTCCATCAGATCCAGCAACATCTCAGAAGAGGAATAGTTTCCTCTGGGACCCACATGAAGTCCAAACCACACATTATGCTGGGAACCCAAAATGTGTTCAAATTATATCTAATCTGACACTTTCTAGTCCTTTTCTGAAGTACTGCTTTTCCTATTAAGTCTTTTGATAAGGCAGCCTATTAAATGTGCTAACTTGTGACTCCATTCAAGCCTTTAGCTGGGAGAGGACCATTTCTATGTTTGTAAACTGAGATGATTATAGTCTATCTAGTGTTACCTTCCAAGGGCACTGGACTGCCAGCCCTCACTGCTGAACTCCTTTGTTAACATATTTATTCTCTCTAGCCTGTACCTATTTGTCCTTCCTTAGGACAAGAAGGATCTTGATACGTTTCTAAATATTGTACACCTTAAGGCTTCCTGAAATGCTTTTGGTTTTTTGCTCTGGGAAGGGTTAGGAGTAATTGTGGTAAAATGCCTGTGACTCAGCCTGGTTTGCAACCAAATGGACATGGGTTCCTAACTAACCCTGAGAATGTGAGCTGTGTGCATTCCCTGCTGTGACTACTACATTTTGTCTCCCTCTTGGTGATTATCCATCAGATTTCTCTGTTGAGGTGTCTTGTAGGTGCCTTCCTAGTGCTGCTTTTGGGGAATGTGACATTTAGCTTTAGTGACCAGGCATTATTTGCAAGCAAGTAACTAACTGAAAATACCCAGTTTCAGTAAAGTTTTGTTCACTGCTATTTTAGGCTTCATATGAGTAAATTGCAGTCTTTGTCACATGAGTAATTTTTGCCTCTTATTCCAGGGTCTTATCTAATGGGATCAGATCTTTAAACAAGACTTGGATCTTTCCCTATGTATGAGTTACTCATGGATAGAGCTGCACGGGGCTTTAATACCAGGCCTTCTAAATAGGTACAGTAAATGATCAGAGAAATGAACACCTTTCTTTTACATTAATGCTGAATTCTGATGCTGGGCTTTGAGACATCAATTTAACATAATGATAGGTCACAGAAAGAGATTTCCTGGAAATTCCAAAATATGGGAATTACCCCTCTTTCCTTACAGGCAGGGAAGTTCAGGTGGAGAAGTGAAACGGTTTGCTGTCAGTCCCAAAATGGGACAGAGAGTGGAAAAAAGCTGATCTATGTTATCTTTGGCTCTACAGACCTGGCTACCAGCCCCTCACCCAAATCAACATGAAACATTTCAGTGGTGTATCAGCATTCTGAAGCCGTGGATGGTCCCTTACGGTTGCAGAATGCCCTTGTACTGTGTGTGGGGGGTGTGTGTGTGCATGGAGCATGGGGCACTTTGTAGTCTCCATAAGCTACACATGTGGCTCATTGCTCCCCATGTGCTCTGGTGCTGCTTTTGCGTGCTGCACTCCTTTCAAGTTTCCTAGTCCCGAATCCTTACCTCCATACCAGTTGCTCTGGGAATTCCTTTGTATTTTCTTCTCCAGAGTACTCTAGAGTACTCATTTGTTCCCTCAGGATAGGGGTTCCTCACAACTCCTTCTTTATTTTTTCTCCCACATAGACATTTTGGGAAATTACCCTTGTCCTCACCACTTCCAAAGTCCCTCATTTTCTGCACCAAGCCAAGGGCTTTAAATACGCATGTGTTCCTCCCACACCTTTTCCTTCTGTCCAGAGTGTGAATCATTCAGAGCATCTGTGGCAGGAAGGACAAAGCTGTGGTGGGGGTATTGTTGTGCTGGGAGATGCTGCTGTGCCAGGCCTTTGATGAAAAGATAATTGCAGGCTAGATTGATGGTTGCTGGATGCCCAGACCTGTTACCAGGGCTCCACATGTCCTGCATTACCCTTCTCTTTTTCTCCAGGATCAGAAGGGCACTGCCTAAAAACTTCTAAAATTTCCGGATTGGGTGGCTGTGTTGCTCAAAAGCCATCTGCATTGCATCTGAACAAAGTGACCCATCAATCTGATTGCAGGGACCTGAACACTACAGCAATTCATTTCCAAATGGGGGGTGCAACTGGCTCAGCAATTCAGTTCCAAATGGAGAGCACAACTGGTGAAATTCCACACAAAGTCCCGACATTCCTACAGTCCTCTTGGGCTCTGCTGGGCTCCAGCTGCAGTCAATGATTGATACAAAGTCTGGGGCTGGGAGCAGAGTACATAGGAGCATGGGTCCTTTTGAAATTCAGAGTTTTGAACCTTTTGAACCTGTGAGTGCTGTAAAGGCAGTCTGAGCATCCAGAATGCCTTACCCAGTTAACCAGAGTCTGTGTGCAAGCTGAGGCAGTTTCCCAGTCAGATTTATCCTGTTTCACTATTTTGTGTTAAAATAAAATGAATTTCTGAAATACCAGGTCTCACGTTCGCTGCATCTTTGCCACCCCAAAAGAGTTCTGTGATAGATCCCATAGGCATACTCCTAGGGGAAAAAAAAAAAAGCATATCTAAACCATACTTAGAATTTGGTTAGAGTTTATTTTTTCACCTACTCAATTGTTGAAGCACTGAGCCTACTTTTGACCACCAGAAATGCAATTTTGTGTCAGGGTTAAACATGTATATTATATTCACATATAGGTTGTATTGTCTGTACTGTGCTGTAGAACTCAGAACTGCTGTTTCAAACTGGTTTTGCGTTGGCGATTTGGGAAGAATGATTCCCCAGTATCACTCTGCAAAGAAAATCGATGTATTGAAACAAGAACATTTCAGTGATGTTGTAGTCTTTTTTCTTGTACATCATTCATTTTACATCACACTGGTTTGTCCTAAACATGTCACTGTTATTCTAAAGAGAATGTCATTGTCAGCAAATTCCTTGTGTCTGTATGCTCATACATACATACATTCACATGTTCACTATTATTTCATGTGTGTGTTCCTCTTTTTGAAAAAAACTAGCAGAGAACTAGGTATTGCTGATGATATTCCTTTACCTTTCTTTTTCAAGTTTTCTGAACGGGTTCAAGCTTTTATTGGCGATTAGTACTGTGTAGAGAAAAAGTTCATCCACCCACATCATAATTATTTGGTTGCTAGGAGTATTTTTAGCAGTATGATTTGGTAATTGGTTCCAAATACAATAGTTTAGAAAGAGACACTGTGGCCCAGCAAACAGTGTAACAAGAATACAAGGAGGGGATGAGGCAACACACAGCCTTAGATGTCAGGATGGAGCTGCACAGAGCTCCCACCTCCCTCGCTGTTGTAGGTGGGTGGAAGGAGAAAGAATGTGAAATAGTGGATCTGTGGTCCTTCCCACTTGCCCACACAGCGGGGCAGACAGCTGCTCAGGCAAGTCAGGAGGTGAGTGCTGTAATCACCACAGATCCAGCAGCATCACCCACTGAAGCAGAGCCATGAATAAATACAATGACCCTTACTCATGGTCGATTATTATCTCATAGTCTCGTCTGGGAACAGATTTGCTGCTCTGCACAGACAAATTGCATTGTTCTTTTTATGGGGCATCTTTCCTTCTGGAGGTACCTTACTAGGGAGAAGATAGCTGGGAAGAAAGACTTGATAGTAATTTCCAAAGAGATGACTTTTACAGTAATCTCCAGAAAACTTACAAAGATCAAATCATGTTTTAACCAAGTCGTTGTATCAACCTAGCTGATTTCAATTTCCCTAGTATTTCTGAGGAACATATAGTTTGCATTTCTAAAAGGTAAAAGCAGAAATAGTCTACAGAGTCTCTACATCTGGCTCTTTCTGGAGAATGGATGCAACCCATCTCACCTGTACTTGCTGCTCTGCTGGTGGGAATTCTATCCCAGGAACTCTGTGCAAATGCATGAAATTTAGAAAGTGCAGCTGGCTGGAACCAGGAAGCAAAATAGTGCAGCTGAGTCTCATTCCCAGATGGATCAGAATGCATCAAAATGGAACAAAAAATTCCAAAGAAGAAAAACAAATTAAAAGATCTGTTTTACCTAGATTTAAGGAAGTGGTTAACAAGCAAATCTTACAAAAGAGCATAATAGCACAGAGTAAGCAATTTTTATCTTGATGCTGCTCCTTTAAACCAGTCTGAACTTTGTTGGGAAAAGGTCTCAAGCCATTGAGCAATGTCTAGTTTGGGCAATCATGTTGCTATGCTTCATCGGATAAGCACAGCAGTAATTCAGAAAATGAAGCCATGATGCATCTGTCATATCACTTAAAATTTACTTCAGTTTTGCAGGTATTTGAAGATTGCAAAATGAGCCACATTATCCTGCAATATTCTGCCAACACTGAAATCTGGTCTGAACCTAGTGGATTTCCTCATCTTCAGCTTTCCAGAGTGAGAGGCTTCCTCTTTCACCCCGCCCTGCCGTACAATATATTCCAGTCAATGACACTATTGAAATTCTGACAGCAATTTATATACAGTAACTGACTGCCCTCAGATGAGACGCTAAACAATTTCTGCACACCAAGCTGCATTTTTCTCATGCCATGTAGCACTCTATTCTCCTCCCAAACCAGCATTTTTGTAAGCACTATTTTTTAATAAGCATTATTCATGTATAGGCACTATTGACAATTTTGCATGAAAGACATTGAAAAAAAATTATGATAAACAAGCTCAGAGAAATATCCTGAGACAGGACTGCCCATGAGTATATTATTTACAAAAATAGTCTCCATGGCTTGGAAAAGGCTGTAAAAATAGCTCCCATCCTGGAAAGACAGTTATGCACAGACTTCTCTTTATACGTGCTCACAGTCCAGTGGAAGACACTAGGGCTCGTCGCATAATTAAACGGGTCTTAACAATTTGCAAGACTGACATTTTCCCTGCCAAACAGAGAAACTCTACAATGAGCACCTCTCAGCTCTGCAACAGGATTTTAAGAATTTTGAAGAATTTCAGGACTGCAGGCTTCTTCCATGTTAATGATCTAAAGATATATGCTTATATGTATGGAAGTTTGCTCTCTTATGGTTTTTCCTCTGTATTAATGCATGGTTATGACTAGCATGCATATCTGTCATGCTGAGGGCTCAGAGCCAGCCTTCCAGATACAAAAATTACTGTATTTGGGAGTGTGGGGATTATTTCTCATTGTGAATTGTCTTTATTAAAAACCAGAGAGATACCTAAAATCATAATATTCCTGCTTGCATGAAAAATGGGTTAATAGGGGGACCTTATCATTCTCTAAAACTACCTGAAAGGAGGTTTAGTGAGGTGGGGGTCAGTCTCTTCTCCCCGCTTACAAGCAGCAGGACAAGAGGAAATGACCTCAAGTAGTGCCAGGGGAGGTTTAGGTTGCATAGTAGGAAAAATACCTTCTCTGAAAGGGTGGTTGGGCATTGGAACAGGCTGTCCAGGGAAGTGGTGAAGTCGTTACTCCTGGAAGTATTCAAAAGGTATGTGGATGTGGCACGTGGGGATGTGATTTAGTGGTGAACACATTGGTGCTGGGCTAATGGTTGGATTCAATGATCTCAGAGATCTTTTCCAGTCTTAGTGATTTGATGGTTCTGGTTCCAGGTAGTTCCATCCACAAAAAGGTCAAACATGAACTTTGCATCCAAATAGCCTTTGCAGCTTGGTTCTGCATTTTTGTTCCAGATGTGGATTCCCTGTCTGCCCTCCTCCAGTACCTCATAGCTCCCTTGTCTCCTCACCATGATGAAACATGAAAAACAAGTAACCCCCTCAAAAAAACCCAAGCAAATCTGAAACCAAAAGGAAACCCCAAGGAAACCCCAAGTAGGCATTGATAGTGCTGCCACTTTGTGTGCCTGGTTAGTCCAGCATGGAATGGATAGTGGTAGGAATGACAGTTATCAGCACAGACATTTCAATTTAAGTAAGTTTGGAGCATGGGGTGACAGGAAGAGCACTTCCAAGTCACCTATCTTGCCCAGAGAAGCTGTGGATGTCTCATCCCTGGAGGTGTGCAAAGCGTTGGATGGGGCTCTAAGCAACCTGGTTTAGTGGAAGGTGCCCTTCATGGGCGGGGCGTTGGAACCAGATGATCTTTAAGGTCACTTCCAACCCAAGCCATGCCATAATTCTACCCCAGCCCTTTTCGCCTCAGCAAGTGGAGGCAGGAGAGAAAAAAGTGTCACTTCGTACAGCCTGTAAACCTACGGGCGGGCGCCCCGAGGGGGCCGGCGGGCGGAGGGCAGGCGGCCCCCGGCACCTCGGTCCTCTGAGGGTGCGCCAGCCCTTCCCGGCCCTTCCCGCCCTGGAAGCCCCTCCCCCCGCTGGAATGCGCCGGGAGGGAGTGGAATGACGCGGGCGCCGCGGGGTCACGTGGCGCGAATGGAATGCCAACAATGTAGCGAATGTCCCGACTGCGCCCCGCACTCGGCGCCCGGGACGGCCAGGGGGGAAGATGGAGAGCGGCCCGCGCCGCCGCGGCCGCCTCCGCCGCTGAGCCGCGCCGTGCCGACCCCCGGAGGGCGAGCGGCGGCGCCAGGCGCCCCGGGGAGGTGAGCGGAGCGGGCGCGGGGGGCGCGGGCTCCCCCTCAGCCCCGAGTGGGAGCGCTCCCCATCCCCCAGAACTGCTCTTGCGCGGAAGGGAAAGTCCTGTGGAGAAGCGGGGGGTGCGGGTGAGCGGACGTGGGTCGGTCCTCGGAAGCGGGAGTGAGCGTCCCGTGTGTGAGTCCCCTCCCGGCGGCAGCCTGGGCGCCCTGCCCGCACCCTCCGACATTTTCCGGACACTCGTGTGACAGCGCAGCCCAGCCCCGGCGCAGCGGGATGGGGGTCCGCCTGTCCGAGGCCTCTGCCCCAGCAGGCCGGAGCTGCTAATAAATGGCCTGAGTTTATTTTGGGAGCTTTCTGCCCACGAAAGGAGTGGGGGGAGAAGGGACTCCCGGCGGCACGGGGGTGGGAGGCGACCCGCCGGGGCAGAGTCTGCAGGGCGGGTGTCGCAGGGAACGAGGGCCCCGGGGAGCCGGCCGGGGGCATCCAGAGCCCGCGGGGTCCCGTCTGGCTGCGGCGGGGGCCCGCTGTTCCCAGTCAGCTGAAGGTCACTGCCGAAACCCAGCAGTTCGCCACCCTCTCCGCTACCTCGTGAGCGGTGTGCGTGTTGAAATACCCCTTTCCCGGGAAAGGCACTCGCGCAAATGACGCAAAAAGGGCTCGTTTGGAGTGCCCGGGCTTTGCGGTCAGTCACTGCCGGGCTGCTGTGGAGGGGGAAAGCGAGATGTTTCCCACAGCTCTGCGTTGGGCCAGTGCTTGTAGCTGACAGTGGGACACAGGCACAGAGTCACTTTTGGACAGTTCTGTTAGCAGGAGGAAGGAAGGGAAGGAGTGGCGGAATCGTCTTAGGGAAAATCCCCTTTCCACTTTTCTTCACTTCTACAATGTGCCCACTTATAAAGAGAAGCACGGTTTGTATAATGATGAAATTCCTGAAACGCTTCCCCCCCATCGTAGACCTCCAATACAAAGTGAACAGTTCCTGCCTCCTTGAATTTGTGTTCCAAAAAAAGTCTCCAAAAAAACCCCCAAAGCGATACCTGTAAATTGAGAGAGGGAGGTAGTTCTAGCAGCTTCTTAAAACTTTACTCCTTCTTATACTGCAGTGATTGCAAGTTCAGCTCACCCCGGTGCCTGCACAGTTACAGGGAAACAGCTCACCAGCTCGGGCGAGCTTTAGTTTCTTGCCTGTGTCCCAGCTCCACAAAGCCACTACCACATGCAGCCTGTTGGTGGATGAAGAAACGGGAGAGTGAATAGATAGTGCTGCTGGGACAACAGACACCAGTATATGATTTCAGTGTCGTCGGTTGGTTGGTTGCTGACAGAGCAGCTATTGGTATTTATCAAATGAAACAATCAGTTACTGAAAAATTCTTTAACTTCCTTGAAATGTCATGTTTTCAGGATAATGGGCAAGCTTCTAATTAGTACAGAACATAGTTTGGAAAAGACCTTAGGACTGTTTAGTCAGAATGGCTTAGAACTCTAATTTCTCCTGATGGCAGAAAGAAATCTATTGATAGATTTATGCTGTAAGCAGGGTGCAGATTAGAAGGATTTGAAGTTATCCAAATCTAGATGTACAGTTAGAAATGCTTAGACAGAATGAGACACACTACATATCTTTTAAAGCATACAGCCGTTTTATTTTTTTGCTAAGAATGCAAATCTTATGAAGATTTTAAAAAGCCAGCAGCTTGTCTTTCTTTGTAAATTATCTGTAATATTTAGTGTTCCAGTTTTTCTGCTTATCTTACATATTTCATTATAGAAAAAAAGCCCTGCAAAATATGAAACAGGTTTTCAGTTAGCTCCAGTACTTGCTGTTGTTGCTGCTCTCATTCATACTGTCTAAACGAGCAACGTTTCTTTCTGGTTTAAGCAGTATTGTAAATGTAAGCTGATGAAGTTGCCAGCTGGCTTGACCCAGCATTATTAGACTTGAGCTTAGGCTAAAGGTCACAGAAGTTCTTTATGTGAAGCATGTGTGTAAGTGGGAAAGCAGTCTTTTGCTGCAAAAAGGTGGGGGGCTTGCCAGCTTTCCCAGCCCGTCCCAGGCCTGAGGATTGGCAAAGGGACTGAAAAGGAAGAACAACCCAGATGCCTAAACCCAGCCATATGGTGCCTGCTGCTGTCAGGAAAAGAAAGACAATTATAGACCAATTAATTGCTCTGTATCTTCTAGCTAGTTATGATGTAATCCAAAGAAGGCTGCAATACTACTGTGTTTTATTTTTTACCAAGTCTGTGTATTACCTTTTGCTATATTCTGTCCAAGTAGAAAAAAAAATCTGTTCTTGAGATCCTGCAGTTGCTTTTGTCTTCTCTTGGGACAGTGAAAGCTTGATCTGTTACTGACCAATAGCTGATTTGTGGAAACATCAAAATCTGGATGAACAGCTTTAGCACTTCCCTTAAAACAATTGGCAAATGTCACTGTCAGTCCTCTGTGAGTTAGTGTCACAGGGTATTCGTGGAGAGCACTGAGTAGAGGAACTCAAGACCTCAAACACATTATTGGTGTCTTTTAGTTAACAGAGCATTTAAATCTTAGCAAAAGAGGTTGACATGGGTTAATCTCAAGTGATTAATCCGTGCTCCTGCATTTCAGACTGGTGAACCATCATAGAGGAGTCTGGGGTCTGACTTCACTGTTGTATTTCAGACCTTGGTTGTAGAGGAAAGCTTGAAGCAGACTGTACTGATGAGGAAGTGGTGGTGGGCTTCAGAAGTGAATGTGTCCAGATTCTGTTGGGCTTCACAGTAGCAGTCTGTTTGCTTGGCAGTGAGAAGTGCTGGTAAATGTATGGAAATGGTTGGTTTTTTGGGAAATGCTACAGCTATCACAACAAAAAGAGGTTTTAATATGAGCATGTGAAAATAAAGAGCGATACTTCCCAGAGAAACTCTTTTCAGTGATAAAGGTGCTATGATCAAAAGTGAAGCACCTTAAAAAAAAAAAAATCCAATTGGCTTCTGAGTGCCAGAGAGAAACATACGGTGTGTTACCATCCTCTGTATTGGCGATTTGGAAACAACTGAATGGAATTCTTTCCTTACCAGCAAGGTGGCTGGTGCAGTGTTCAGAAGTCACTTTGCAAGTGCAAATGATAGCAGAAGAAGCCAATTTGCATAAGCAGCATCAGTAGCTAGGTTACATTTTTGATGAGGCTGTCTTTTTAATCCTGTTCCAAATGCACCATTATTTCATGTTTGTATTACGGTGATGCACGAAGATTTAGTTAAGGTAGGATTCTTGTTGTAACTTTGTGCTGCGTGGAGATCACAAGCTGTATGGTAGCTCAGCTGTGCTGCATTGGTGTTCTCTGCTGCTTGTCAGAAGAGGTGCATAAAGCTGTCTCAAAGTCTTCTTTTTCTGTGTTGGGATGCTATATGATCTGGTTCTTCATCTTCTGCTCTTACTGTATAGCTCCATTTACACCTCTTTTCCTTTTCTTCCCTATAAGGCACAGCTAATGAAGTATCATATATCCTTTCCTCTATTCTTCTTTTTCCCCCTTCTCCTTCCAATTCTGGTGAGAATTGTTACCTTCAGGCTTTGATAAGTTATTCACATGGAAAGGCAAAATATCTTGTCTTTCTGTTATTCACTTTGTTATTGAAATGCTAGAAGTTGGTATGGTTAGAGTCATCAATATTTCCATTATAAATCTTTTTCATAAACTTCTGAAACTGTGCTCAGCTAGTGTAAAATAAACAAAATCTTAAGTGGGGGAAAAACATTTCATGAGCATACTCTTCCCTAATTATGAAATAGGATAGGCTTCTCCAGAATTTGGTTATGCAACTGGGTAGGAAACTTGCCACAGTTAGGTACTGTACAATTCTTAAATGAGTTTTTTTAAACCTTAGTTCTTAGGGGTTTTATTTTATTTTGAAAATTAAACTTAAAAGAAGAATGAATTATTACTTGGTTATTTTGAGAAAGTCTTTTAGAATCCTGTTATTGAAAACAGATAAAGTGAAAATCATTAAAAGGTATCCGACTGTGACAGCTTAAGAGGTTAAATGGATTCATTTTCACTTGATTAATTCTCATGCTGTCTCTTCAGAGGCATTTACAATATCAACTTAATTGAATGTACCTTTTATTTTCTTTCGTTTCAGACACTGTCAGTCTGCAAAATGATGATTCCACAGATTTTCATTTTCTGTAGGAAATGTGAAGATTGTGAGCTGAAGTAAAACTTTGGCAGAAATCTCTTGAGAATTTTGCCTTTTCTTCTTCTCTTTGAAGGATTATGTTTACAGGAAATTGATACCATCAAGTGACACTTTTTCAAAATAATTTAAAAGAAACAAAGAATAAAGCTGTATTTATGCTCAGAGAAAACTGGATTAACAATGAGGCCAAAGACTTTTCCTGCTACGACATATTCTGGAAACAGCAGACAAAGGTTACAAGAGATTCGAGAAGGTTTAAAGCAGCCATCCAAATCTTCAGGTCAGGGACTACCGATTGGAGCAGGCAGTGAAACTTCTCTGGACCCTAAGATTTTAATAGGGAAGGATGCTGCAAGGCAGCAGCAGATGAGACAAACGCCCAAGTTTGGACCATATCAGAAAGCTCTGCGAGAAATCAGATATTCTTTGCTGCCCTTTGCTAATGAGTCGAGCACCACAGCAGCCGTGGAAGTCAACAGGCAGATGCTCCAGGAACTGGTGAATGCAGGTTGTGATCAGGTACGTATGAGGTGGGAGGGGGGATTGGCACTGCTGTCAAAGCAAGTTTATTATCTGGACCAAAGAAAGGATTTTGATGGTGGCTGTCAAAATCTTGGAAATGCACTGATTATTCTGGCAGTCATGTTGCTGTATGAGCAGCAGAGTAGATGGACTTACTCAGGGCAGATGTGCCTACTGTGGGGTTCATTTATGTTAAAGACAGTTATGGTGACCTCTAGGATTCTTCTATGATTTCTCCAGTTGATATCTGAGACTGAACAGGGTAGCTTGTCTTTTTTTTACCTTTCTTTTTTTCTTTTTTTTTTTTGTTTCTTAATTTTCCCTGCAATGCTTAGTAACAAGCCTTAGCTGTGAGTAATAGGGTAGAATTTTGTCTAGCACATCTAAACCCAGTTCACTGTCAGAAGTAACTGTAAGAAATTATAGACACAATATTTGAAGAAGTATTTGAAGAAGCTCACTTGCTGTTAGCCAGAAAGCAGGAGGGGTTGGATGGATGTTCAGCTGACAGCAGTGATTCTGTCCACACCTTTTCTTCTCAGTTTCTCTGCTTCTACTAAGAGGTGGTAGCACTGCTCAGATAAGAGACTTGATGTAGAGATGCTTTTTTTTGTCATCCTGGCATTAATGCTAGAATGTATTCTTAATTCAGAGACCATTCACTAGGTGCAGAACATGGTCATTTTGTGTTGAGCTGCATTCATCTTGCTTGTGCTTCCAGTATTAACTTTCACCTCTGTCCGGGAGTAGTTCAAAATTTTGCTTTTTAGAGAAAAAGTGCTGGTTTGGGTTCAGATTCTGAGTGTTGTAGGAGCACTTTTTTTCCCATGTGATTGAATAGCAGTTGTTGACAAGCTGAAACATTTCCATTTATAGTCCTTGATAAAAATTGGAGAGATTTAAAACCAAAGTGCTTTCAGTGGCATCTCCCTGATTTCAAAACTTAGGCCTCATTCATTCATGGCAGAATGTGAGTCTCTTGGCTCTCCTAGACCATATTCTGATTCTGTATAACAGAACTAACATCAAGCATTATTGTAAACAGTGTAACAGTATGCATTTCCCTGGAGCTATGTAAATATTAATTAGTGCTGTTTCTATGCCAAAGAGTTTATGCTGTACAAGATAATCAGAGCTAGAGCAGATTGCATATCTAATAAGAAGTGCTGCAGTACAACTAAACACTTCCTAGTCCAGTGAACCAAGATGCTGTACTGAATTATTTAACTGGAGGAACCAAGAGTTTTCTCTGATCTCTAGTACGCCATGAAAACAGTGTTTTTTAGAACTCTACCCTCTAAATGTCCCTAGCTGTTTAGGATGGGAACACTCCCTGTGTGTATGAGCCAAGGTTAAATGAGCACAGCTGGATTCTGGATTGGAAATGCACATTTGGTAGGTTACATGGACAAATCATTCGCACATAGAACTTAGCTTGTTGGACTGAAATCTTGGAAAGTACTTTGAGCACACTACAGCACAGTAATGTTAAGCCAGTGTATAAAACAGAAATACCTGAACACCTGTTAAAATGTCCTGGTATGCAAAGCAGTGTAATGAACTATGTGTGTAAATTTTTTTTTATATTCAGCTATTTTGACTTCAATGTTCATACAATGGTATTGCTTCTTCTAGAACATTGAGCCTGGTTCTGACTCTGATGTGGAGGTTTTGCCTACATCCTTAAATTTTGCTCACATTTTTGGTAGGGCTTTTTTTTGCCCCTCCTCATTGGCCATGACCCTTCCATCCTCCCATTTGTTGTTTCTCCCTAGCTGTGACTTGTTGCCTGGCAATGGCACTATTGGGCCTGTCCCTTAGGTGTGTTTGGCACTCAGGTCTAGGCTTTATCACGATCACATTTGGCTAGAGTCCAAACAGAGGTTTCAGGAGTGGAATCCTGTAAATAAAAATGCTGAGCTTCCTAGTGTGAGTCCAGACCATATGAAGATTCGCTGTCCCGAAGGATTGTGAATGAGTGGAGCTTCTTGAGATGGTGTGAATAGTATCTGACCTTGGGGATGGTATGGTGTAGGGTGACAGACCTGATTACTACCTCTAGGTTCTTCCTTTCCCCCTGATGCCTGAGCTGTTTTGAATTAGATGCTGAACTGTTTCATACTATGATGTGTAGTAAGTCAGCGATCCCAAGCTACCGTGTCCCTGCTTGTCAATCAAAGCCTTTAAATGCCTACCACATGGACACCTTCTGTAGTCCTGTAGGCAGCTAACAGATCTCTGTTTAACAGAGAAGTGAAGGCAGCTTCAGTTTCTTTGGGGATGCTTTTATTTACCTCTGAACCCAGTGCCAGTGTGAGGTTGGTAAATGGGCACTGAAGCCCAAACCCCACTGTCCCTTTACAAATGCCAGGAGCAGCCGTTTTGAGGTTAAGGATTTCAGTCCATGAATAGCTAATGTTCTACTTGGGCCTTCCCCTACAGCAAGCTTGCAGAATACAAAATCTCACCCCTCCTGATCCTGCTTCATGGTGCAGAAATCAGTCGTCCTGAAGCATCTGGCAGTTTGTCATTAGAAGCTCTAATTGTGAGCATTCTAGGAAGCTGTGAAGAAGGAATAGATGGCTATAACACTCAGTTTGGTCTTATGGGAAATTCATTTTCCAGCTGGATTTGGGCTGATGCTTTTTGGTGTTCTAGATGGAACACTGAAAAGTAATGCTAACCTTGTGGGTAATCTGTTGTGGTGGACACCATGCAAGGATCAAGATTCTTCTTCAGTCTGTTTATTAGGCCACAATAAGGGTTTTTGGAAGGATGAAGGGAAGCAGTGACAATTGAAAAGGAAAATTATTTTAGAGGCTAGGGAAAGGATACTTCTATTTAATACTCTTACTAGCTCCACTCATCTATTCTATCTGTAGCATGGATACATTTTAACAACAACCATTTCACATCCTACAGGAGATGCTCCCTGTTCTGCCTAAGTGACTCTTAAGTTTTGAGACGAAATTGAAATTGGTTTTATTGAATAAAAAGGAAACATAACATTTTGTTACTTTACTCTTGCTCTATGAAAGACCCACACAGCCAGGAATTTCGTTATAAGCCACTTGGTAAACTTAACAAGTATATGAAATGCAGTGTAATTCGTGAAGTAAGTATTAAATTCTCATGTCTTTCAGTTACAGTTATCCTAGGTGTTACTTGTGAAAACAGACTTTTTTTAAATGGTTAGGAAGTTGCCAGTGTTCTTTTAAATGGCATGTTTTCTTCCAGAAAGCTTTCTTTTTCCACCATTGTGTAGTTTACAATTTTATAGTGAAATATGCTCCCTTAAACTTAATGGGGACTTCACTATTGACCTGAAAGAAGCCAGGATTACCAGGGGTTTTTTTTTAAGAGATAGAAAACAAATAACACACATAATTAGTCATTGTTTTTCTGAAACAAATTGAGTAACTTGTCTGTTGTTTGCTTAAGTCATCTTTTCAACAGTAATTATTTAGTGAGTTTCAATCAAAAATAATTAGTGCAGCGTAAACAGTTTTGAAACTCATAGAACATGACTGCAAAAGACCAGACCTTTTTCGTTGTAACAGCTTGAAGCCAAAAGCACACCTAATATGCCATTCTTTAGTAAATAAAAGTCCTTGGGCTTGGAAGTGTAACTTGCAGTCACTGTAGGGGGACAAGAGTGTGTCTGTCCTGTGGGCTGGTAAACCACTGGAATCACCTGGGGCAACTGGGTGGCGTTTGGGGTGTGGTGGTAAATGCAGCTGCTGTTGTGGATTGAGTGTTTCTGATGAATAGATGCAATTGAGCATATGATCAGTGGCATTCCAACAACCTGAATGGGCTGTACTGTACTTACTGTACTTCCTTGGAGCATAAACAGCCACTGACATTGTAATTTAGAGTGGGCTGCAGCAGTTCTAGATGAACCGTTGAACGTTACACACTTGTCACTTTTGTGGGTTTTTTTTTTTTCTTTCCCTCAAGCAAATTTTCCTTTGAGCAAAGGGTGCCTTTTCCGGGTGAAGATTTCTAGACATGGTTTGTTTGGGCTGCTATTTTTAAGAAAAAAATCACGTTTTAGGATTTTTTACAGGCTACATACTACTAGTACCATGCTATCTACTGTACAGCTATGAATATGTGAAGCAGGGAAGTTCTTAGGCTTTATTTTCTCCAGAGGCTTTTATAAATGTCCATAGTAAAGCATGGACCAGTCTGCCCCACTGCCCTGTGCCAGTATCAGGATATTTTGAAGGGGATGATCTGTCCATTGGATACTAATTGCATTGTCTTTCAAGGAAGTGAATGGTGTCTGTGGAATGGTGTAATGTGTGTAAGAATATCAAGTTGACTGCCTTGTCATCAGTGATATGCTGTATTCATGAGATTCAGTTTGTAGAGGTGGGGTTTTTGGTTGCTTTTTTTTTTTAAGTCCTCCTTGCATTCCAGGATTCTTTCAATCTGTACATCATGGCTTACCTTCTTTTTATTGAACCCGTTTGGCAAAGATTCTGCCCTGATTTGGGAATGCTGTTTGGTTGCAGGTTTTGAGAATGGGAAATAAAGTATTTATCTCAATTTGAACAAATATTTGCACTTCTTAAGTGAGGGAAATTCTGTTCTGCCAAATACAGCTTGGGCAAAAAGTCCTCTTTTGCACTTTGCGTGTAGAACTAGTATTCTGTTCTTCCTGTTGTATATAGGTCATGCTTGCCCACCTATGATCCATGTGCCATCTAGCAGTGTGTTACTGAGCAGTATGACTTCCCACCATATTGTTGGAGTGATGACAGGAAGCAGATACAGTGTAGAGTTTTGTTTTGATAACAGACTTGCTGAAGCTCTGCTGTAGTAAAATATCTGTTGTGACGTATTTGTTAAGAGGACAAGTCTAAAAAGACAGCTTGCCTTCAAGGTGAAGGACAGCAAATTTTGTAATAGCAAGTAAGAGAATTAATTTCACAACATTGGCCTGTCCTGTAACAAAATTTTGTGTTTGCCTGAGTAAACTTTCCCTGTGTTAGGAGTTTTGCCTGCCCAGCCATTTACCAAAACCTCCAGGATGAACATCTTAGTCATCTTCTGGATGTTTTCAGTCCAGATTGTTTGGATAATGAAAAATGACTGAAGAATGAGCTGTTACAGGATTGCCTGGGTTATTCTGTGGGACATATGTTAAAGGTGAGGATCACAGAATATTTTTAATTGGAAGGAATCCACAAGGATCATCAAGTCCAACCCTTAAAGTGAATAGCCCATATAGGGATATAACATGTGCCCTTGGTGTTGTTAGCACCATGCTCTGACCAACTGAGCTAATGTGGTTCAAGTCATTACAAGCTGTGCTGCTTGTAGAAGTATTCTGGGTTGCAGGGAGGGAAAAAGGGATGTTCAAATGAGGACACTCGCTGCTGAATGCAGGAGAAAGGTTTTATTTTAGCAACTGAAATAGATCTGATAATTCAGGTCAGCAGTCTCTTGGGTGTTTCATTTGCATCCATCATTTGAAGGTAAGTTGTTCACTCTGCCTTCTCTTTACCAGACGTGTTGAGGGCTTGTTTCATAACCTTTTCCTATACTTTTTTCTTTCTAACCTCCCTTTTTGGTTTCAACCTTTCTGAGAGGTTTCCAGTATAATGCAGTGTTCTTCCATCAAAGCATGTAACGGAATGTGTTTTCCCACTAATATGCCTGAGGTTAGCAACTTAAGTCATTTCAGTTCTTAGTTGCTTCAGAAAAATAGTGAGTCATAGCTTTCCAGGGGCTGAAAGCAAGAGGTGAAGATTGCTCTTCAGCTGATACCTGCTGACATGTCTCTCCTAAGCCCTTTCTCTTGTCTCCAGTTTTCCTATGTTTCTGTCACTTCTTGATGATAGTGGCTTAGTGAGTATACTTAGATTGTCTGTGTCATGACAGCTCCCACAATGTATTTGAGAAGGTGCTCTTGGTAGTTATTGTTCTGTGTGAGCATGACTTGGAATATGCTTGTCCTGCAGAAGGAAGAAAGGTATTTTCCCTTGACTTTTTGTGGTGGTGGAAATATTTATTAACAGTAGTAAATGATTGCATGTTCTTCGCACAACAAGATTTGGCAGCTGGGCAGTAATATGGCGCTGAATGAGAGTGTTTTAAACTCTCCTTAATTCTTGTTAGTCTTTTTTCTTCTTCATCAAACTATAGAATAAATTACATCTTGGTAGTAGGATTGTGTTTGAAATGACCGGACAGGAATCAGATGCTAGACTTCAACAGTAGGTAAGTGTGAATCTCGAGTTATCTTAAACTTGCCTATTCCTCATATCAGATAAACATTCTAGAAGCTTGGGAGTTAATAAAAAACCAAGAAATTTTATCTTGCTGTATCAAGGTACAGGATTAACTTGCACTGGATACTTAAATTGTATTTATTAAAATTTAATTGCCAGTAGAATTTTGAGCTATGGATTTTTTTTTTTTTAGCGAGAAAGGAAATGACTTCTTCACAGTCACTAAAAAATCTGTATAAGCATTTGCTTCAGTCTCTGAATAAAAAGCCCTTGTGACCAAAAGTGAATATTGCTGTTATTATTATAACAGGAAGCTGATATCACAATAGTAGTAGGGTGTAACTGTTCCTTTTGCATTTTTTATGCTGTTCTCAGCCTAAATCTCTGCTGTTCTTTCAGCTTATATCTGAGAGGAACAAATGTGATTTTATAATGAGACTGAAAGATAGCATCTCTTCATTGGGAGTGAGATGTGGGGTGTTTTTTGGTTGTCTGTGGGGGTTCTTTTCTTTCTTCAAAAAACTGAATGGCACTTTTAAACAGAGATTTCAGTAGAAGGACTCAATACAAGACTTTTGCAGGCTACAGTCTTTAGAGGTAGGTAAAGATGTACGTTTAGAACTCATTTAATTCAACCTAGGAATGTTTTTCTAGTAGTTACCAGATTAATTAAAGCTTATGTTAAAGCTGCTAATTGAATATCAGTAGAATGCAAATAAAAGTTCATGGCTACTTCTCACGTGATATGCCAGGTACGTGCCATACCTTGTGTGGAGTGATTTTTTAAAAAATAGTTTTCTTTTTCCTAAAGCATGGGCAAATATACATAAAATAACTTAAAATTGCATTTGTTTTCCCTCAGTTTTTTTGTTGCTGTACCCCCATCTCGAGCAGAACACAGCTTGTTGGTGCTCCCATGGGCCCAGCATTCAAATTCTGCTCAGCAGATGCTTGTGGTGGCAACTCCTATAGAATATCCATGTCCAGTGTGTGTTGTCCATGTGTCCCCCTAATCTTCCATAAATCAGGCTCCAGTACTGGCACTCTTTGCTCCTTGGGTGCTGCCTGTCTCTGTGACTCATGAAAGCTTGTATGCAGTGCTATCTAAAGTAGATGAGGAGAGACATGAACGAGCCCTTTCAAATCTTTTTACTTGCTGGTGCCAGCTGCTGTTTTTCTCATGTAGTGGCTATGTCCATTAATTCCCCATAATTTCCTTGAATTTCTCTTAAGAAACAGCTGGTTAGACCCAGGTTTTCCTTTCTTTGACCTAGGAAAGAATTCTGACTGGATTGTGAGCTGCCTCACTATGGATGTAGCTACTCTAGAGTAGATGTTCCACAATCAAGTACTACTGGAACAAATGCAATTTGCACTAGTAAAATGAGGGAGGGACGGACATATGATCTGTGTGCTTAAAGGTACAAGTGTTTGTGTTAACTTGGGCTTTATACTTACGTAGGTTATGTGTGTAGCATGTGAAATACATTTAACTTTTTTCACTCTTTCTGATTATGGTCATGACCTAATTGTGAGTGTAGCTTAGATCTGACATTATTATGTTGCTTTTAGCTGAGGCTTAGAGTGCGAAATGTTGGTCCTTATTTCTAGGTTTTTATCATACCCTAGCTTTTTGGAAAAAAAATAAATTTAACAATGCCTCTGATTACCAAATTAGAGGCTGAAGTTGCTGTGGCATTGTGGTCTGTGGTCTTATCCTAGCAGTAGCAGTCTTGTATTGTCCAGGCTTGAGAGGGGTCCCAGTTTCTCATTTACAGAAGATGCTTTAATAAAAGCCTGATGAAACTCAGCTAGTCAAACTCTTGCTGTTTGCCTGCTCTACACATCTGCTGCAGGTCACCCAAAATACTATTGATGATAGAAGTATTTTTGGCTTTATGTTACTAGGCAGCTTCCGTTGAGGTGGTTCTGTGAGCCCTGATCTTGATGGGGTCTCCCAGCTATGCAGCTATGGCTGCAGCATGGCAAAACTGGTTTGTTGCCAATGGTCTTGTCCTGCCATCTGGGCGGTCACTGGCAGTTCACAAGAAACTTCTGGGTTACAAATTGACGTGTAGGAATTAGGTTTCATACAAGCAATGCATGTGTGCATGTATGTATTGCGATGATTGCAGTGTTTGCATGGTACCAGCTGTTTGTGAAGAACTTAATCTATGGGATTTGGTACTGCATTGAAGATTTCTTTTTCAGTCTAAGGAGACGAGATTCTAGTGTTTGAGGTTATGTTCTGCTTCCCTGCAGTGTAAGAGATGGATTTTTCCTGATGAGAAACTTGTGCTCTCCATTTTGAGTGAATCCAAGCAATTAAAAATATTTCCCTGGGGAGGCGAAGGATGGAGAGACAATATGGGAATACCTGAAAAAAAAAAAAATTATTTCTAGGTCAGTTAATTTTCAGAAGGCTGAAGCCAAAGAACACTGTGTACCCGTAACTTTGTGAATCAGGTAATGGCCGTGGCAAGGACAAGTCTGTGAAAATAACTCTGTTCTGTGCTGCTGCTTTGTCTTTAATTGTTATCAGTGTATGGGCGCGTGTGTGAAACTGTTACTGAGGCACACACAGTCTCCTGTGCACTTAGAGAAATACAAACACAGTGTAAATGGGAAAATGGGGAGATTTAAATGCATACTGCTTGAAGGACCGAGCATTTTGCAACTGTTTTCTGTACCTTTCATTACCCTCCTTCTCTGTGTCGTTTGTTACTCTAATGCAAGATTTGTAAATTGCTCATTTAATCCAAAGCATGCAAAGACGCAGGGTCTTGCACCCCACTTGCATAAAATACTAGAAGGAAGACTGCTGCTACTGGGTGATAATATAGTTAAGTTTCTGCTCTTTAAAGAGAGTGACTTTAGAAGGACAACTAGCAGTGTAAAATTACTCCTGTGAAAGTCTTTATACGGCTACATTTGGATTTTATCCACCATTTGAATCTGTTGGATCGGGGTTATTTCAAAACAAAAGAAAATGTCAGCAGAGATTCAGAGATCACTGTTGCTGATCTGCAGCTTCATTCCCTCCCTGTTTGTTTTGTTTTCCCATTGTATCAGTTCTTATCTTCTAGGTTTTTCAAGTCTGTACTTCCCTTTCCTTACGTGTTGTCCTATTACATTGCTTTTTCTGCTCCATTGGCTTGAATGACTAATATTCAACACCTCCTACAGGCCTTTCTCTGTGTGCCTCTGAATACCCTAAATGAGTTGATTTTTTTTATAATTGCAAACTACTAAGGAAGAACTCTTTTATAGACTTCAGCCTTGCATCTAAAAAAATTTTATGTGACATCTTAAAGAATTATAGATGCAACTGTAATGTGACTTTGCCAGCACACCCCATATGTTTTCATTTCTGTGTCTTTTCTTCCATTCAGTGTCAGGGCTCCACAGGCTGTGCTTAAATGAGCCACCTGTCCCATTCATGCTTTTCTTTCAGCATTGCCACAGTTGCTGTATTCATTCCACCATCCTGCCAGACGTCAGCCTGATAAAGATGCCTAAAATCCAATTTAATCAATGTAATTGGAACCTTTGAAATACTAATTTGTGTGGGGTATCCTTGTTTAAAAAAAATTCTGGTTGTACCAATTAAAAACATAGAAAGTTGTGGTCAAAAGACAGAGACCTTTGAATTAAGATAAATTCACTCCATATTGGGCTATTTTTGTCCTGGCTCCAAATGAGTGCTCCAAATGATACTCATTCCACCTTGCTGGAGCCTGTTTTCTCTGGTTGTCGGGCTCAGTTTGATTCTATTTCAGATGATCCCTGTATTTTAGATGATTCCCTGATTGCCCATGTGATCTGTGCTGCCCAGACATGGTAGCAACTTGCTGGCTGTGTGCTGGAGCAGGGTGGAATTATTTTTCTTCCAGGTGCTTCAGCAGTTACTATTCTGGAAACTCACTTCCATCTCCTTCCTGTGATCATTTCTTGCACGCTGGCCATCCCTCCTGTTTAGAAAATCTTTTTATTATGTTCTTTACTGCAAGCACTAAGTCCATTGAGTGCTTTCTAGAAGGTGTTTTATCACGAACCTGTGAAATGTGTGGTGTTGCGGTCATGCAAATAGTGGAGAGAAGTGTTTAGCAGTGCAAACTGAGGACCTAGAGCCTAGGAGTCTACACGTGGGCCAAAGTCATCAATGTCTGCCAGGACATGTGGCGATCCAGCTCCCCACACTACAAGAGGACCTCACTGGGAAGTGCCAGCAAATTTGAAAGCAAACCACAAGAATTTTCATTTGCGTTGGTGTGCCTCCCCCCACCCCTCATCTCTGTTTGCTGAGAAGTGAACCTTCAGGGCTCTTAACCACATGAAAGTAACTAGAAAAAGTATTTTTCAGTATTACTTTGGTGCTGTAAAACCATTTGCAACAGATTTTTCCAGGAACTTCTCTGTGATTTGTAAGCATTAGAAGCTGGTGGAGGTTGAGAACTTGCTGTTGCAGGCCCTGCTCCTCACTTGGGCAGAAATGGGTGCTCAGATTTGCTGCCAGGGAGAATTTGTTGCCCCCCAAGCCTGGAACACTGGAACATAGCTCAGGAGGGAGAGTCTGAGACACAGCTCTGATTTGGAGGCAGAGCTGCCTTCTCCCAGATTCCTGGGAAGGTCAGAGTGTCCTGCTATGTGTTCAGCACCTCCAGGAGCAGGAGCACTATTTTGGGCAAGTAGCAGTGCTGCATTGCTTAGCAGGATTCCTTGGTTTTTTGCAAAGAACCACTTCTTGCTTTGTGCAGGAGGGCCTGTGCTCCCAAGCTCGCCACTCTGCAGTGGAGCATGAACTCGGTCTTCATCCTGCCCTACACAGGCCAAACACCAACAGCTGTAGCATCAGCACAGTATCTGCATCTACCTGGGGCAGGCCAGTTCTCTTAGTTTCTGCCATGCATAAAACTTCCTTTTCTTCCTCTCTCCCACTAACTTAGGGAAGTAGGACCATTGTCTAGCATTAGACAAAACCCTGAAGCAAACTAGCAGAGCCCTCCTTTCACACAAACTATTGAGCCCATGAATTTGGGGAAACTCCTGCCACTAGACCAGAGATCTAGTTTGTTTTGCCACATTCACTTAGTAGTTTTGTGGTTTCCCAGTCTGGGAAGACTTTTCTTTTTTTCTTTCTGACTCACAGATCATGGCAGCTAATGGATAGAGGAAGTATTGCTGTTGAGGTTTGAACTCTGACAGGAGAGTGATATCTGACAATGATGATGGCAGATGGGGAGCGTAACAAGGATGAAGCTCCTGCTAAAAAGCAGAGAGGATGATGTTTGGCATTTACTTGGTGGGGAGGGCAGTTGGGTCGCAAAGGTGGTAGTGCTGAGCTCAGCCATTAGGAGAAAACTGGTTGTTTTAACTGGAGTATCTGGCTTGAAGGGATCATGCTCAGGTGTTGGGAAAGCCCTTCCACTCTGTAGGGTGGAAGAAGCAGCAGCCTGAACCTGAACTGCTCCCTGCACAGCAGGGAGAGCGGTGTGGGGTTCCCCACCAGAGTTCCCCCAGTGTGTGCCTGCTGCTGGCTCTCACAGGCATCACTGCAGAGGTGCTTTCCCCACCTTCCCAGCTTACTGAATTTAAGAGCTCCAGGTTACCTTGGATTCCTCCTCCCCGCACCCTCTTTTCGGTTTTTTGTTTGCTTGCTGTCTAAAGTCATGCTTAACCTCTCATTCTGCCCACATGCTCTGTTCACAAGGCTTAATTGCTTTTTGTACTTTCAGGTAACACCCTCCTCTATTCTAAACACCCAGCTTCTGTGCTTGTTGCAATGGCTATTCTTGCTTTTGAGAAAATAAAGGATTTGCTTTTCATGTAAAAATAGCTTTATTATTTCCATATGCAAAGAGAAATCAGGGCAGGCATGTTTCCAGGTCAGCCTGGAGATGGGGTTGGATAGTGAAACCTGCTGTTCCAAAAATGGGCTGGAGCCGGCAACAGCTCTTGATCTGCTGAGCAAAGCTAACTGACTTGGAGGGAGGTGGGATCCCTTTTTGGGGTGCACAGGCATCATGCTGGTATTCTGCTATGGAGAGGAGCCGAGCATTGTCATAATGAGCATTTAACTCTGTTAACTGCTTATGTTTGTTTTACAGTTTTCTCATAATCAGGTTCTTTTGGTAATTGTAGGCATGGGTTTTGCATAAAAGATTACAAAGGAAAGTTTCTTAGGGCATAGTCTATACTGCAAGAGTATCTGAGTAGAAGATGTTTGCAGGAGCAGTCTTGTATTGTTCCAAGATTGTGCTCAGTTCGGTACTGAGTAAATAAACAGTAAATGTGCAAATTTTGGGCAATGTTGCTCTAGGCTTGTTTTGGATACTTCAGCTGTGCTTTGGATTTTGTTATCTATGTTAGCCTTCTGACTCTTATTGCCATGTATTTCTAGATTTGTATGAATGAGATACGGATCTTTTTCATCTTTGTATTTTGCTAGTTCATATTTTTATTTCCTTCAGGCATATTATAGAGGTCTCTTTAAGGCTTTTAAAACTGGTCAGCTTGAATTTTTCCTTTAGCTTCACAAAAGTCACTACAGAAGTAAAAAAAAGCACAGAAGGGGAATTACAGGCAGCATTAAAAATGTTCCTTCAGAACAGAAAAGCAGATTTAACATGAATTAAAAACTCAGCTCTGTTTCAGAGTTGCAAAAGCTCTTTTATTCACCAGAGAACTGTTAAAGCTAGTAATTTTTGGCATAGTATCGGTCAGGGAAGCGTGACAAAGTGCAGTGGAATGCACTGAGCTGCGATCCAGCAGTGGTATTTGACTTCTAGTGTATGGAGCGTTGCAGGAAGTGCTGCAGGGGGATGGGGAGGCCTTTTAATTTCGTCAGCTACTGAGTAACAGTGTCCTCCTTCCTCAGACCCCACCTGCAACAACAGGGGGTCCACCGTGGTTGCTTGGGTCAGAAGACAAAAAGTGAACAGCCTGCACGATCTGCTCACAACCCGTCTGTTGTCTGAGCACTGCTGTGCAGAGTGCAGTGAGATGAGAAAGTTGTGTGAAAGCTGTGTGAAAGAGCAGCGTGTTTGGGATTTCAGATCAACTGTGCATATATCTAGACTGGGATCATATCCCCAGCCCCACCATGCTAGAATATGAAGATTCTTCAGCTGAATTTCTGCCCTCACTGGAATCAGCTGTAAAATTCCTAGTGATTTTATCAGGCTAGAGTTTTGCTGCCTATTTTGAGCAATAAAAGAGTCCTCCTGTTTCACCAGTACACACACATGCTAAGTCCATTTACTTAGACTTAGGGTTTGGCACAGATTTTGGCCTTAAATGGAAGTACGTTCAAATCTCTTTAATATTGATAGCTTGGATTTCAGATTACATGGACGACTGAATAACCAGTTAAAATAACCAGCCAGGATATTCCTGTAACTTGTAGCATACCTGGTATTTTCCCTCTTTCTTCTCTAAATTATGATGTCACTTTCCACATAATTTTCCAAGCATTTGTAATGACATTAATAAAAAAAAAAAAAAAAAAAGGATCTTTCCTGGCAGAACAAGGTCTTTGGTTTATGACCTGCATATTAGAAACTGATAAAACCTTGGTGTGATATGGATGGTGTTACCAGTGTAAATTGCTAACAAGAGTTTTGCTGCTCACTTCGGGTTTCACATTTGCATTGCAGTGGTTACCAAATAAAAAGCCGCCATTACACCCTGACATTGGAGTGAAGCTGTGTGGTGCAACATTGTTGCCGAAAATGAGGTCTCTACCCAGAAGACATTACAAGCTGGATTGATTCTCTAGGGTAGAGGTGTAAGAAGGCTGCAATGCAGAAAAGATGAAAGGATAATGATATTCAGTGGTTTTATTGTTTGCATAGAGATCTCTGTTGTTTTTACTGTCTGCTTATTTAATGTTCTACAAGAGGAGACCTTGAGGTTGTATTGGAAGCATGGCTAAATGTTCAGAGCAGGAATAAATGAGTAGTCAGCTGGTGGGATGTCCCAGTCCATACGCTTCAGTATGGAAAGAATGCAAAGTCACTTGGCAGAGAGATTGCTTAGATGGGAGCATTGTAATACTCATTGAAAGCACATTTGGCTTTTAGCACAAAGATCTTATTTAAAATCTGGGCTGCCAGATTGTTACAGTTTAGGGTACTTCTACTCTAGATTCCTGGCTCTAACCTTTTACAGAGAAAAGCTGCAAAACTATTAAAATTGATACACAAGAATCATTACAGTCACTCAAGTAATGGGCTGCATATGGAACTACTGTGGCTGTATTACTGTTTTCTTTTGCAAGGCAGTACTTCAGATAGTTCCAACATCTCAGCTATTGCATGTTCTGAAACATAAATCCTACACATTTCATTTGTGAAAAAAAAAAGCCTGAATTCAGGTTTTCACACGTAGTTTTGTATGTGTATAAATTTATGTATGCATGAACGTCTAAGCCTGCCTGTCATTGGCCTCTGTGGTTAGTCTCTGAAGGTAGTGGCAGACACTGGAGGGCTTGATTAAAAGAAATTAACCATAATGTCAACAATTTTAAATGCTGATGGATGCCTTGGAGAAGAGGAATAGACAGTTACAATGCCTGTTACAGGAAGCAGATGTTGGCCTTGGAAGCACTGCTTGAACACTGCTGTTCAGGAGTCACTGCATCTGTGATTCTGCATCTCACAGCACTATCCCAGGCAGTGTGCACACAGCCGGAAGCCCAAGTTAAGATGCACACAAAGTGAAAGTGAGGAAAGACCATTTCTCTGGTGCTGTAGGAATTACTGCAAGATGACCTCTCAGTGTAGAGTGAATCTGATCATCAAAATACAAGGGGCCGTCTCCATGTATCATCACCATGGAGGCTTAGCATTGTTTTGGGCTTGGCATGCTGGAAGAATACAAACACAGATCTTCCCATGAACCTGCAGTGTGGTATGATGCAGGGACGTATTTAACAGTACTTGGCAACATGCACACAGGTTAGCAATCAGTAGGAGTACTGTCTCCACCCATTTATCTTAGGGCAAGTTTAGGAAGTTGAAACTTGATTGCCTAACCAGGCATGTGTCCTTAACTTTGGCATCTTTGTGGAGCAGGTGCAGAGAAACTGTATTCTTTTTACTTCATGCAGAAATCAAGACACTCACCTGTGCAGTCCTGCACATTGTTGAGTCTTAGTTTCAGGAACTCTGTCTTATGAATCCTCCCTCCCATGCCATGTAGGTTGTGCTTGTTACTGCTAGTGTTACCCCACTAAAGCACGGGCCAGTTTTCATTCTGCTTCTGAAACACTCAAGAAGAATATTGCTCAGTGTGGTTTTGCTGTAGACCTCAATTTTAAGAATCTGTTTCCTCAAGAAAGAAAAGCGATCACATGTCTCTTTTTGGTTTCTTAATATTTTGCACCCTTAAAGATCTTAAAGAAACACTGCTGTCTTTAAATAGTAGTCATGCAGCTGAGCATGGGCTGTAACAATAATAATGATGATGATAAGAATTACAGAATCACAGAATGAGTCAGGTTTGAACGGTCCACAGTGAGTCATCTGGTCCAATCTCCCTGCTCAAGCAGGGCCATCCTAGAACACAGGGCACAGGATTTTGTCCAGACGGTTCTTGAATATCTCCAGTGAGGGAGGATCCACAACTTCTTTGGGCAACCTGTTCCAGTGCTCGGTCACCCACACAGTAAAGGAATTCTTCCTCATGTTCCTGTTGAACTTCCGTGCATCAGTTTCTGCCCATTGCCTGTTGTCCTACTGCTTGACACCACTGAGAAGAACCTGGATCCATCCTCTTGGCACCCATCCTTTATATATTTGTATACATTGTTGAGGTCCCCTCTGTTTTCTCGAGGCTGAACAGGTCCCTCTCCCTAAGTCTCCTCAGGAGAGATGCTCCAGTACCTTAATCATATTTGTAGCCCTCTGCTGGACCCCCTCCAGGAACTCTGTGTCTTTCTTGTACTGAGGAGCCCAGCACTGGACACAGCATTCCAGATGTGCCTCACCCACCGGGGCAGAGTAGAGGAGCAGGATCTCCTCCCTCGACCTGCTGGCAATGCTCTTCCTAATGCATCCCACTGGCCTTCTTGGCCACAAGGACACACTGCTGGCTCATGGACAGCTTGTTGTCCGCCAGGACCCCCAGGTCTTTCTCCACAGAGCTGCTTTCCAGCAGGTCAGCCCCCAGCCTGTGCTGGTGCCTGGGGTTATTCCTCCCCACATGCAGGGCACTGCAGTGGCCCTTGTTGAATTTCAGAGAGTTCCTCTCTGCCCATCTCTGCAACCTGTCAAGGTCATTCTGAAGGGCTGCACAGGCCTCTGGGGTACCAGCCACTCCTCCCAGCTTTGTGTCGTCAGTGAACATTTACCTAAATGATACTGGGCCAAGTACTGAACTTAATAGTAATAATGAAGTGTGAAAAACAATTGCCAGTTCTCCTATCCAGTGATACGGGTTGAAAGCATTGGAAAATAAGAGTCTCCTAAAAGTTTGAGTAAAGACTTGGAGAGGTGAGGAATACTGATCCACTGCCAGTATTACTGGGAACTACTAAGCAGATACGTCAGCACTAAGTGATTTTTTCAAGAGAGTGTATCTGTTTGAACCTTCTCAGACTCCCTCCTCAGACTTCAGCCATGAAGGAAGGATAAGTAGAATCATGTCCTCTGCTCTGCTTTCCTCCCTCTCCTTTGTTTCAGTTTAATCAGGTTCAGACTTCTCTAGTGTTGAAAATACTGTATTTTCATAAGAAACATAGTTGCTGTGGAATAGATCCAATATATTCTAGAGTTTTAGAGGGTTTTTATTGGCTTGATACAGTGAGATTTTTTTTTCCTTTCTCCTGTGGTTTAGAATTACTCATCTAACATGTTGATTTATAGCCTGTCATGTAAGACTGTTTCCCCTTGGCTATATCTTTTTAAATGATCACATGTATTTCTGAAAAATGTCCTGGTTTTGCCTTGAAATATTAGGTGATAACTGCAGAAGTAAGGGAGGGATTAGCTTGTTAAACTTAGTATGAAACCAACATAAAAATATGGCAATTAAAAACTTCCTTAGGGCAGCATAGAGGCAAAAAAAAAAAAAAAAGAAAAACCTTATGGTCTTAGATGTCACAAGCATATTCTATTCACCTGGAAAGTTTGTAGGTTGGTGTGAAGGAAGTAGAGGAGACTCCTGGGCTGGAGCTCCAGGAGAGCAGCTTTTGTTGTTGCTGCCAGAGCTGCCTGTCTTCCCTCTTGTTCCTCCCCAGTTCATTCTTGCAAGCTGTGCCTGCACAGGGTTTGTGGAGCTGAACAGTGACTGATTGGAGAAGTGATCCAGGTTAAAAATAACTTTCTGGGGATGATGGAAGGGACATGAGCACAATTGAGGAGTACAACAGGGAGGCACAGAAAGCAGCAGAGAAGTTGAGAGTGGTGGCGGCACCCTTGGCTGTCAACCACCATCAGAGGAAACGCCGAGAGAAAGCTCAGCCTTGCACTCACATGCTCTCCTCCTTCCAGCTGTGCTCCAGAGAGGGCCATCTGCTCGCTGCTGTCTCATCTTTCTCCTTCTCTCACCAAGGTCTTATTGCCCCAGCTGAGCTGCTGCTGAAGTTAACCCCAGCTGTCTTGGGGCAAAATGCTTCAACAGCTAAATCACGGGTCTCTGCTAACCCAGCTGGCCCTGGTGGCAAGTGTGATCAGGCAAGAGGGAAGCAGGCGGTACCTCCGGCACAGGGAGAAGTGACAGGCAGCCAGGGACAAGGCAGAAATAGTTTTCTGCCGACACACTTGCAGCTGGAACATATATGTGAATACTAAGTTCTGAATGCTAAAAGTAGTGATGTAGTTGTTTTCTATATTGGCTGTGCTGATTTCATTGATGGCTCGTGACAGGTTTGTGAGATGATACTAATGTTAAGGGGATGGCATTGAGGAGAATCTTCCCAGAGGATTTCTTTTCTTACAACAACCTAAATGCATCTCACAGCTTTTGCATGTAAATGGAGTGGAGCAAGAAAGATGCTTCTTCAGTACTGTGTGTCTTGACTATTAAAGTGTGCCACTTGGCTGGTAGCCATCAGAAGTAACATTGAGGTGAACTGCCTAAAGATAAGGAAAAAAAACAGTTTAGAAAAGGACCATTTCAGCATTAATGTGAAAACGTAGAAAGAAATAGTTTTATACTTTCAAAGTATAATTTTGAAAATAATTACACAATAAAAGCAAAGCTGGATGACTTAGTTCTTTCAGTTCCTTTAAGTTCTGTTCAACAGTATCTAATATTTATCCCCTACTCTTGTATGTTGAACTGGTCTTGGATTCCTGCTTACATTGTTCCTCTAGGACACTAATTAAAGCGTGTTATGAACTGGCTTCAATTTCTTTTTCATTTATTTATTAATTTGCTTACTTATTTTTACACTTCTCTATTCTCGTGGAGCACAGGAGCAGTCGAGCGGAGCATTATCACAGAGCAGAAGTAGTCTTCATGCTTCTCGTCAGTTTTGGGGACCTCAGTGGGCATTTCTCCCTCCCCCCAGTAGCTCCTGATCTGAAGAAGATGCAGCTGCTCTCTTGGGGGAATTGTTTACCTCTCTGTGGAATCTTGTCCTGGTCAGCTATGTGCTAAGAATGTGAATAATTTTGCTGCGGCTGCTTTACATGTAAAAAGCCTGACCTTAAGAAATTTTATCCAGCTGAGGTTTTTTTTCTTTGTCTTTTTCTTTTTTTGCCTCTAGCACTGGTAGATTTGAGAGTTTTATCTTGCAACTGCAGAAAGCTGTGGTAACTTTGAGTCGTATAAAGCATTTAGTACAAAGAGATATTTTTGTACCCTTGAAAATCGTTAAATGCCAGTCACTGCTGTTTAGCAGTTCTTACTTTTGGACCTGTAGTTATATATGTGTATTTGATAGGGTTAATGAAACTAAGTTAAGCACTGCATGGAGACCTCTGGAAAATGTCTAATAAGGTCCCTAGTGCTGCAGTGTAGGAGTATATTGCATTACAAGATTGAGCATATTGATTTTAAAATGTTAAAAGCTGAATGAAGGCCTTTTTATATTACCTGAAGGAGAACTGGGGGAAAGAAAAGAAAGATAGCATTACAATCAACGCATATAATTCAAAAATGCCAACAAAATATTAAAAAATAATACTTTATGTAAAAGTGTTGTCTCTTCCTACTGTGAACAATAAATACGGCAAGTTGCCTTGCACAGCACTTGCATTCGGTGTGTATGTGTCTCTACAGAAAAATATTAGGAATCTCAAGATAAAACCCAGATGTTTCTTCAGTCACGTGAGGTGTGCTGTGTTGCACTGTGAGGCTGAGAGAGAAAGTAGCCTTCATTTGTCTCACAGCAGAGCTGTATTTCTCAGATATATTTTTTCTTTTAGACTCTGCATTACTGCTTGATGTCAGCTGGGGTCCCATTGTGGTACAAATCCTCAAAAGAGAGAACAGCTCAGTGGTAATGCATTCCAACCAGATATCCTGGAGGTTTTATAAGTTCTATTAAAGTACTCCCCAAAGAAAAATTAGGGGAGCAAAACTCTCGTAAAGTTCTAAAGGCCAGATCAGGAATATGCTGGAACCTTGTTTTAAAAATTGTTAGCACTTGACCTTGAATATGAATGGGCAGCTTAATTTTGCTGTCTTCACTTGAATTTTCCTTGCCTTGGAGGTTTTAAAACAATGCTTGAAAGTTCTAATGGTTTAAAACTGAACAAATCACCATATAATGTTACAAGGAAAAGCAGGTAGAGGAATATCACTCTTTAAATGTTAAAAATCTTATAAAGTAAAAGAAAATTTGTAGTGCCTTAAGTAGGCAGCACTCAGTAAAAATGACAGAGGCACTGTTAACAGGATTAGGTACAAAATTCAGTTTATAGAGTTGAATATGGAGAAATGCAATAAACAGTACTAATGCATTGCACATTTGCAGCACCATGTAACTTTGTGGGGAACAGCTGTCTATGGCAGCACAAAAAAACTCTTCCAGTCTTTGACACAATTCTTTTCTATGCTTTGGGGCTTTATTCCTGGACAGCAAACCTCATAACTCATCTTGCTGAATCTGAATACCCAGTTTACAAGTTCCTTGTATCCAATTTGTCTAAGAAATAATTCATAAAGTCTGTGAATATCTGTAAAAATACTGTATTCTACATAATGTATATGTATCTTTTTAGTAGAAGGAAGAGCAATGGGAAGCCCTTATCTTGGTGTCTGTGGCCACTGAAAAGAAATGCTTTGATACACAAATAGCATTATTGTAAATGTAATGCCAGCCAAATGCATTTTTGGCTAATGCGTGAGCAATAAAATTAGCAAACACATCACTTGCTGCTAATGAAGAGGAATAAGCTCATCATGAAACCTTCATTGAACTGCTATTCTATCCAGCTTGATTTACTTGCCCTGATAGAGTAAGAAACATCTGTCTCAAAGGAAAAATTAAAAAGAAAGAAAAAAGGGGAGAATACGTATGCTGGTAGGAAGGGGTCATGCTATCACTCTGGCAGCCCAGGATATGACAAGTGGGTCTGGAGGAGAGCATGGATGGCCTGCTGCTCTTGCAGCAAATATGCCCTAGTTTCTAATAAGTGTAAATACTAATACTGCAGAATATCCCACCTTAGAGAAAGAACATGAAAGAGCCCAATTCCAAGAGCAGACTTTAAAGAGTTTGTATGGTGCTTATTAAATGACAGCTGGCCTTTGCACAGCAAGGTGTTGCTTTTGCAGGAATTGCCATCTTAATGTATTTAGTGATTTAAAATGCATTGTATCAGGAATAGGTTGGGTTTTGGTTTTTATCTTTTAAGATTGCACACCTTGAGTGTAGGGACCCTCATCTGGACTCCTGGAGTGCAGAGTAGCAGGTTCGTCTCTTATTCATGGCCAGATTTCATATATGAGGACCCTGGCCCACAACTGGCAGTGAAGCTGTCCTGGAGCACCCTTCTGAAAACAGCAGCCCTGTTCTGCTGTGTGCTGCACCTTTCCCTCAAGGCTGGGCTCAGTGCTGCCCTAGGTTTGAAGATGCCTTCTGAGCAAGGCTCTTTGCTGTGTTCTCTGTGTGTTGAGAGTTTGTGAGATTCCAGTGGAATCAATAAATTCCTGAAGGCAGCTTGCTGTGATTTTTTTTCTCCAGGGATTTGTATAGGTTCTTTGCTGGGTGCTGCAGTGTTATTGACATCCTCACATTAATAATTACATTGGTATTAACATCAGCACTGTTGGCCGAATTTACGTGTTTCATTAGGCTGAGTCAGACAAGGGCGAAAGTGGAGGAATTAGTCTGGTGGAAGTCTATCCATTCTCTTGGGCGGGAAAGCTTTCTGATAGCATTAGTGACATGCACAGCACCTCTCCTGCTCTGCTGATTGCTTCAGTGTGCCTTATGAAGAAGTCATAATAAAACACTTCCTCTGTGTGTTACTTTTCTTGTCTTTTCAAGCTGAGTTCTGTCTTTAAATTGAGTTTCTGGATTCATTGTTGCTTTCCGGATGTGGATCATACCAATCCAGAGGAAAGTTTCAAACCAAATGGTAGCTTGAATCAAGAATTTGAAGATTCTTGCCCCGTGCATACCTTCCTCCTAGTTATAAAGGCTGTAACACCTGATATTGTCTGCTATTAGCTTCTGGTGAACTCTGCTACTCAGTGCTGCTGCTGAAAGGATTGTTTGCTTCTCTTTGCATCAACCCAACTGCTTTACTGTTAGGATAAAAGAAGTGAAAAACAGGGAGATGGGAGGTGTTGCATTCAACACTTTACTAACTTGGATTAAAATCCAGAGGCTTAGTAAAATGCTCTCCACTGTCTTGGACTTCTGTGCCATGTAGAAAGGTTTTGCTTTGAAATACCAGGTAGTTCCTTGAGTTATAGTCGTAAGCCTCAGAGTTTGCCCAGTGCTGGACTCAGTTTGAAAAGGGGATGGTGTGTGCGATAACGCCTCTAGTTAATAAAAAATGTGAACAGGAACCTGGAAGGGGGTTTCGGTAAAGATGATAGTGCTGCTTGGTTTGAGACAACTCAGGAGCTTATATTTGAATTTGTTTTCTAATTGCCCTCTGTTTCCTTTTCCTCAGGGTTCAGAAGCTGTTGTAGGATGTTACCTTACCTTTGCAATACTAAAGGTGTGACCTTGTGGGATCAGGAGGAGCTCTTAAGCCACGCTGGTTAATGCAAGGCATATGGCTGGAGCACTGTGTGACAGAATGCAGGTCACTGCAGTGGCTGCCAGACAGAAGTGAACTGGAGCCCAGGCTGAAACTGCTTCAGACTGTGTCCAGAGGGTGGGAAGTGCCCTGTTCCTGTAACCAAAGCGAAAATATTTCAGGGAAGTAAAACAGGATCTTTGAAAAGGAGTTTTGTATGCGCTTGCATGTGTGTGCATGTGCATTCACTCACACATGAAGTAAGCAAAGCTCTTCCATGCTGCTCTGTAATGTAATCTTGCCAGTGCAGTAATTTGTAAATGCTGTTTATAACATGATTTGCCTCGCTATAAGGTTTCTGAATTAGCACATAATAGTGCTCCTGCTATTAGGAAATATTAGGAGACATTTGTCCAACTTTCTGTCTGCTGATGGACCCGCCATGGGTCATTTGGTTAGACTTGAACTCAAATAGTTTAAATAGCTCTCCAATGAGCATACTTAAAGTGTAATGAGGAACAGTTATGGCTGTATATACAATTGTTTGTTCTGTTTTAAATTAGAAATCCTTTTCAAAATAGGATTCCTCTCTTGTGTTTGTGTAGGGCTCAGCACAGTGCAGAAGGCTTTGGGGTACCATCACAGCAGAAAGGATTTTGTGTAGCTAGGAGATAACCTAGAACACTGCAGATGTACAAATACACATTTTTCCCCCCTCCTTTATTTTTATCATTAATGTAAACCCCTATGAGCTTTGTAATATAGATAGTCCTGGAGTACTACATGTGTTCAAAATGGAATGCTGTGTGCTCACTCCTTACAGCTCTGTGCTGATGTGGGATCTGAAGCAGTGTGTTTTCCAGAATGGGAATTTTCTGTACTGTTGGCCAAGTATGATTGCTAAAGCAGGAGTGTGTGCTCTCTGAAAAGCTGGGGCAGTGAGCAGGTGCCTTCAGAAAGGGGCATTAGAGCCTTTGAATAGGCAGCAAATCACCACGGATCTTGGGTGTTTACAGCATCACTCTCTTCACCAAATATGTGGGGAAACAAGGCTTCTGCCATCAGCTTTTCAGATACAGATGTGCTTTTTCCAAGGCTGGTGTGGACAGGGAGAACAGGTTATTTGTCACTGTTCCTCAGGTCTATCTATTAAGTTGCCTTCATGATAAAGCTGTCTGCACCCTGGTCCCCTTCCTCTCATGCCTGTGTCCTGGCTGGAAGAGAGCAGCTCAGCTCTGTTTTTCCTTCCCAGCCTACTTGAAAGAAAGGGAAAAAAAAGTGGTATTCATGGTGGCTCTTTGTTATTTTCACTCACTTTATTATTGTTGTTAGTGTTGTGGCCTCTCTTCCCTTGCTTGTTTGTTCTTTCATGGCACTTGAGCTTTGTGCGGAGTGCAGCTTTGTTGCCTGGGGCAGGACCTCTTCCAGCTTCCTTCAGGCCTCCCCCTTTCCAAATCCTTTCCAGAGTGCCTGATGTGCTTCCAGAAATGGTACAGTAAATGTATATGTAAATATAATAAAATTATTTGTTTTATCTGACTGGTGACGCAAATAAGAGTCTTATTTCTTCATTAAAGAAGTTCATGAAGAAATAAGAAAAAAGTAATGTCTTTTTTTACATATTGCTTTTAGGGGGCTCACTTGAAATTAGATTAATGTAAAGGAAACCATATACACAGCTGTGCACAGGTTATAGAATACCTATATGCGTGTCAGTACACACACACACTCTCTGGAACATCAACAGGAGCTGTCTGATGAAATGTTCTGATCAGATTTGAAAATTCACATTGCAGTGCATGTGTGTTTTCTCTTTAAGCAGATTGCATCTCTTGAATAGTTCATCAGAGCTTCTTGAAGTGTTTACGTATGCGCTCTTTGTCTGGAGATGCTTTGTTATAAATACGTCCTTCTTTTTACAGGCATTTGTTTGGAATTATGCTGAGCAACTGTGCTTGGTTTATTTCCAAATGTCTTAGCTTTGGGACCATGGATTGGCTTATATCCTGAAGTTCATATCTCTCCTTTTCAGGGGAAGAGCCATATTTGAACAACTCATAGAACACAAGGACTGCAGTGTAAAATGGGAGGTGTCCCTCATGAAGCTCCCATGGCCAAACACAGTCTTGCAATGAGCTGTGGTGGGAGAATGGACTACACAGGCTTAGTTAAAAGAACAAACAAATACCAGGAAAAAAAATAAAAGAAGTTCTATGCTGCTAGGTAGTATAAGTTGCATAGTGTTAAAAAGTATTTTGATGTAACTGGTAACTTTTGAGGCATCTGACAAGAAGTTATGTTGTATTTCCAGTCGCTGTTCTCTCTGTTTTTCTCCTCTCTTAACCTTTTTAAGTTGGCGAAGGTGTTACGGTGGCTGGTCTTTATAAGTACCCTGCTGCTAAATCTATATAGCACTTTTTTCTTCTCTTGGAAGAACTTAAATAGCTTTGATTAGTCATCAAGTTAAGGAGAAGCTTCTGGGAAGAAACACTAGAAAAGTCTTTTCTGTGATACTTGTGAAAGAACTTTGTATTCACTATAGGGCTAGTAAAATACAAAAACTAAAGTGATAGATTTCAAATATTAGTATCACTTGTCTGGTTCATTTGTTTAATTTTTAACTATCCAGAGTTGTTTTAAATCCAAAAAGATGTTAGAAACATTTTGATCACCAAAAGATGGTTTGTGTAAGTGAAAAAAAGTAACCAGATGATCTAGTTACTTTGTTTTATTTTGTCTCATTCCTTCCATAGCAATAGCGAATATATCTATGGAAGGAATATAGTTGGACGTCAGGAAGAATTTGTTCACAGAAAGAGTGATTAAGCATTGGAGTGGACTGCCCAGGGAGGTGGTGGAGTCACCATCCCTGGGTCTAGTTGACGTGGTGATGTTTGGTCAAAAGTTGGACTTGATGATCTTGGAGATCTTTTGCAACTTTTGTGATTCTGTGGAATGTGCCATATTCTGTGGCTTTGAGGATTAAGGTAATTTATTTCAGACGTGGTTTGTGGTGGTCGTGATACAAGGGTTTCCATGGTGGGACCCAGTAGAATTGACACTTCAACCCTCCAACATCTTTTTGCCTAGTACTCCAAGTTGTGTATTTTGACCTGGACTTAATTACCTTATTTTAATAATAAGTTATCATGCTGCCATAAACACAACAATAACAGGACCCCATTGTACTGGATGCCATATAAGCAGAGTAGTAAATATACCAGTCTTCTGTTGGTGAATGTCTAAATAAAGACTAAAAGTGTTGGAAGGCAAACAGAATGAGCAGTGGCATAGCAATGACTGTCACATTAGATTTATTTGTATTTGTTTTTCTTCTGATAGGGCATTTACCAGAGCACTGTATCGTTTACAAAATCCTCCCTCTGTCTTTTGCACATACTGCCTTTGTTAGTTCTGCAAATATCTGTTGAAAATATATATAAAACCCTTTTGGTTAAAGTTGTTCCTTACCTGCAATTCCCCATTCCTCATTTACAGTCATGTATTTTTTCCATATGTTGATGTGATTTAACTTAGCGAGTCTTACATTTTGTCATGTGTCTATATTCTTTTTCTGTCTGCCCAGTTTTGTGTACTACAGTGTGTCTCTTCTGCATACTTTAGCCCCTAGTAAGCTTGGAATGAAAAAAAAGAGGAAGCACTTTGACAGTGTGAGGTGGGAATGCACAGCACTTTGACAGTGTGAGGTGGGAATGCACAAAGCAGAGGTAGAGCATCCAGCCAAAAGAATGGATGACCTTCAGAGCTGGAGGGCTAGCAGAATTGAAAATAATTCAGGAGCACAAAAGGTAGAAGTGCTGTAAGCAAGGACTAAAAGCCAGGTTTAAAGCCCCGAGTGACTTCACCACAAGGATGACTTTTCCACCACTGTTGGCACATCATCAAGAATGGTGTGCACAGCTCTTATCAAAATCATGTCCCAGTCTGATCCTTCTTGATACAGAGATGGGCTACTACACCAATAAAGGGAATGAAAATCCTCTTTAACAAAAGGAAACTAAGTTCAGCCCTGGAGGCCCAGCTATGAGCATCCCTTAGTGTGAAGGGGGCTTCACTGTGTAGGTAACAGCAGAACTGCTATGTAAAGACAATCAAAACTAAAATCAGAGACAATAAACTGATCCTGCATAGTTTAGGCTGAAAGTGAGAGGGAAGTTTATACCTGCCTAAGCAGGATAGCTTTGGAGGAGTTTGTAACAGGAGCAGTGGGGGCAGAAAACCCTTAGCTAATCATGGGGTAGCTGTCCATTAGTTTCTGAATGGTTTACATGGTTTCTGAATGGACTAAGTGATACTGCAGCACTCAGTAGGTTTCTGCCACTGCTAATTTTCTCCTGCTTTTTTGATGCACTAAAACTGAAAAGCACTAATGATACTCAGGATAATATCTTAATTATGTGGCTAGAATATTTTAATCAAGGTTATGGTAGGCATGGGAATTTATGTGCAAAAATTTAGCCCCTGGTGTTAGCAACCTGAAAACAGGCAAAACAAAAGTACGAGTACTAAAGTGGATGAAGTGTCCAACTAGAGAATAATTGCAGAGAGAGAATATTACAAAATAGGTTTCTCTTTCCTGTAGGGCTGCAGTGGTTCTGATAGAGTACATTGTACACATTGTTTCCTGAACTGCTTGGGTTTTGCATGTTTAAAATCATGAATGAAAAATCCTACAATGGGGGGCTATCGCAGAAAAGCTTGTAATCAATGCTGGATCATCTCTTTTGGCATGAGCTTTATTTTTTTCCCTTCTGCGGGGAACCTGTATCTGTTTCCTGCATCTGTCGCCCATCCTTCTTAGTGAATGGAAAGCAAGTAATTAATTTTTGTTGTTGTTAGCAATTAATTACCCTTGCCAAATCTTGGAGGACCTATTGTCTCCTTCAGACACAATGTTCTTGGGAAAAAGTCTTACTTATTGTAACCTCTTGTGCAATCTTCTCTTGGATGATAAATACATCTTGGCAACGAGGAGCTTTCTGAATGAAAAATGTTGCTGGACAACCCTGTAGTACAGCAAGAACGCAAACCTCTGCCAATGCTGGTGGAGTGCAGCCAGGCGGGAGGGTAAAATGGGGAAAGCCTTTCACACTGCCTGCAGAGCACAGAGTGAGATGAAGTCTTTATATGCACACATCCAAATATCTGTTTACCATCAAATAAGGATTTTTCCTGTTGTGCATCTGAGCTCAAAGGTGGCCTTCCTTCTAGCAAAATCTTGAAATCTGTTGGAAAATCGCCATCTAGCAGTGCAGGACTGGGGAAATAACAGAGAGCATGTGGACCATGCAGCAGTTGGGTTTAGGTAGCCTGCTGTAGGAACTAGCTGGGAAACTCCACTCTCCCCATTTTTTTCTTTGAGTCCACAAATTTGAGATCCTGCAGTTTCCTCAATCTGCTTTGTGGTTTGTGGCCTAACTTTGGTTTTCCATTAGATCTGTCCAGAACCGTAGGTGACCACTGAAACCTCATTTTAATATTGCAGCTGTTACATTAATTACAGAGTTATTAGAGTTAATTGTAAATGCACATTTCCCCCTGTAGCTCTTCACCTTTACTTTTTCTGCTTGATTTTTTCATCAATACTTAGTGATGTCTGGAAGCAAAAAGGTGCATAAAAGCCCTGCACAGAGAGATGTTTGAATCCTCCAGAGGGAATACAGAGAATGAGATGGACTGGGTGTGCTCTGTTCTCTTGTGGTTTCTGTGCACACTGCCGTGGGCCTGGCAGCTGGCTGTGGGGCGGCAGAGCGCAGCCAGCAGCCAGGTTTCCCAACCCATGCTTCGGCTGACCCCGCTTGGCCTGGTGAAAAGGAGACATTGTGAAGCAGGGGCCCCAATGCAGTCCACCTTGCAGTTAATGGAAATCTTCGTTGACCTCAGTGGGAGCTGGATTTGATCCTGTGCCTACTTGAGTGTTTTGGCATTGGCTACGGCTCCAAGTGGCTTTTTTTCCCCTGGCTCATTTCTGGTTCTTTTTTTCCCTTCTCTTTCTGAAATGTACTTACCTTTGAGTGGTGTAAAATCAAGACACCTCCATCCATGTCAGTGTAGCTGTGCACTTTTATCTTCTCCCGGTGTCTGTCCTCGTTTCCTCAGCCCTTCTACTGTCTGTGTATTGGTTTGCAAGATTTTGGCATTGATTTCCCTCCTTTTTGAGCCATTCTGCTGCTTCTCACAAACACCCTCCATCTCACTTAAACCTCTGCTCTCCAGCGAGTGTAATTACTGACACTGTTTAATCCATCCTCTGCCCTTCTTCCTAAACTTCAAAACAGTCCTTATATTGATTTCTGGCAAATGAAGACCAGGCTTCAGCCCCAGCTGCCAGCAGGGAGCCGACTTCCCCTTCAGCAGGCTCCTGGAGGCCAGCCCTTTGCTGCCTCATCCCAGCCATGCTCCCTTGCTCAGCAGAGCTCATTCCTGTGTTGCACATAGGAAGGAGAGAGCCACCGTGCCCCAGGAGCCAGCAGCCACCGTGGACAGAGCACACTCTGTGATCCTCAGCCATGCATCAGCATGTCCTCTGTCCCTAAGGAAAAGGTGCTGGAAGTAACAGCCCTTTTCAGGTGACTGCCAGACAGAAGGGGGCTGTAGGCTTGGACAGTGGCAGTGGGAAAAACAATGCAGAGGAGGACAAAGGCTGCCTGTAACAGTGCTCGAGCTTCTTGGTGCCCTCCACTCTCCTTGAGTATCCCATGCCTCCAGAGGGATTTGTCTCCTGGGTGGAGAATTAGGATTATATGTAATCTACCTCTGAGGAAAAACCTTTTCCTTTTATATGTGGATTTTTGGATTTTTTTTTTCTTTTGGTCACTCTCCATTTGCTTGGAGATGATGTGAGGTTTTTGTGAAATAGTATCAGAAACTGGGGCTATTGGTGTCTTGTGAGAGTTACAGGGGAAAGGGCCCAAGCTGTGGGATGCTGTACAGGAGAATCACAGGTGTTTTTTGAATCACAAAAAAACTTACTTCATTTTTTCCAGCAGTAATGTAAATGCTGAGCAAACAGGGTGTGTAATGAGGAAACCCTTTCGAGGGTGGGAGCTGACCTAATGAAAGATGAGAAGTGGGGAGCTGGAGCACAGGACTGCTGCTGCTCTGGGGGCTTGCGAGGGTGAGATTGCCAGTGACACACCTGCTGGTCCCAAGCTCTTGCTGGCCTCTTACGTTATCCAGCTGTGCACAGTGGAATGTATTGTGCTTGTTTCCTCACATTATTCCCACTGAAGTTTAAATATGAACCCCCTAAACTGTACTGAAGGTAGAACATGCAGCTTCAGGAAGGCCAGCGTTGTTTTCACTCTGCTTTTCAGACACAGGCAATGTCAAAAGAGGAGAAAGTTATAGTATGGAGGGTCAGAGCATTGCTTTCAGAGATGGTATCACTATGCTAGTGATAAAAATTTCTCCTATTTTAGTCCTTTTGAATTGTGTACAGCCAGCACAGATAAGAGAGGGAGAAATGGACTATGTAGGCTGTTTTATTAATCATTAATTCAGTTGTTACCCAACATCCAAACCAGCCCAAATGTGCTTATGGAGAACATTTAATTTTGGAAGCTAAGACTTGTGACCTAAGGCTAGATCCAACTGCTGTAAATGGGGCAGAGTGTGTTAGCAGCTGTGTGGAACAGGGCTGTAAAGCCCAGAGTCCCTGGATGATGAGAATGCTGAGCGCTAGGGTGTGAATTTGCTAATACTTTAGAAATGTATCCACAAGAAGAAAAAAGAAAGAGGAAAAAACATTGTGGGAAATTCTTTCCTTCATACATAATATTTTTCTGTTGAATTAAAATTGCCCCTAGTAATGTGTTGATGCCAGTGAAGTATTTCAGCTATAGGAAATGTGAAACCAACTACTGCCTTTCTATGAATTATGAGTCATAAATTGTATGAAAAATATTCAGCTTGCTATAGCTGTTCCCCAAGCAGAACCTCTGACTAATGGAGAAAATGCTGCCATTTTGGAGGGAGTAGGAGGGGTCTGAGTTAAGCAGAGCAAGATGCCAAGGGCCAGTCAAGTGCCAGCATGTGGCTCTGTGCTAAGTGTGAATTGGTGTCACCTGAGATGATCCTCCCTTGCTAAGTAAACAACTGGAGAGTATGTGACATGTACTTGCCTTGCTCCAGCTGAGGTTCCTGACTGCCAGCCAGTGCCCAGAACTGACCCATGGGAGAGCCATGCACCGGTGCCAACCCCGCTGCCACATCTGCAGCCAGTCAGCCAGGCCAGGGAGGCACAGCCTCCATCTGATTCAGCACCCAGTGGGCAGCTTGCAATGACAGAATTCCCCTAAAAATAGCAGTAAAGTGGCAAGAGAATAGGATACTGACGTTTGCGTGCAAATCCTTGGTGGTGGCATTCATTTCATCCAGCTTCAGCCATCTAAGAGCTGGGAGTTCAGTTCAAATTAGTTCCCTAATCATTTCTCACTAAAGTTTATCTCCTCTTATATCTATTCTATGAACTGCCTTTTGGAGGTGATTATAGAAAGGTCCTCAGCAACTACTTTTGAGTAGGTATCCAACTTTTTGATGGGTAAAGTTCTGTGAGTTAAATTCAACATCAAAGCTCTGGATTTCAGTTTCTTCGTCATTTCAGCAAAGGCCATGCAGCCTCATGAGGATTTGTGAATTTTGCTTTGCAACTGTGCAATGCTAGAGTCATTGTTGAAAGGCGTAAGTGAAAGTATAAACAGACTGCAGGGAGCTGTAGAGCAGGGGTTGCTAACTGTGGTTGTGTTTGAAGTTTAGCTGGAGCCTTCATATTCTCGTTTTAGTTTTCAGGCCGTGTGTCTGGCACCCATATTAACTTCTCAGTGGTGGATGTGTGCCCAATAAAATACAGCTAAAAAGACTGACGGTGTGACTGACTTTCAGTTTGGGATGCCCAGTCCTTTTCCAAACAAATAGTGGATGATGTCTGAAATACTGAAAACAGCAGTTTTTCTTCCCTATTGACTCTAGTGAGCAGAAATCAAACCCTGCCTAATTAGCTTCTTTGTGGCATCTGTGAAAGAATAAAGTTTTAACTATGTTCAGATGTGACTAAGAGACATACTCTCAAACACTAGCAGCTAAATTTTCATTTCATTTCATCCAGTGTGAAACTATGCTACCTTTTCCATACCTGATTCAAAGATTGTTTTAAGGGATCTCAAAGGACCCATTTTAATTTGAGGCTTCTTTAATTGCCAGACTCTGGGTAGGCTGTGTGTTTTGTTATTTTCTTCTTACAAGTTTTGAGTTGTGTAAGGCATGCAAATGCTTTCAAAATATGAGTCCATTGTGCTTCAGGCAGCTGTGATCTGGTGTTTAAAATGTTCCTATTAATGTAAGAACACTTAACTGCTTTACAACTCACAATCCGGTGCTTGGGGTTTGTCAAGACGTGATTCAATTCTTGTTTGCTTTGTATAGGAGATGGCTGTTCGGGCACTGAAGCAGACAGGGAGCAGGAGTATTGAAGCAGCCCTGGAGTACATCAGTAAGATGAGCTACTTGGATCCTAGAAATGAACAGATAGTACGTGTAATTAAGCAAACCTCACCAGGTAAGCATGAACTTCTTTTTTTTAAATTGTGTTCTTCTTTCTTGCAGTAAGCTAGTTTTTAAAGTAGGGTCGTAGCTGGGGAGAAGTGTTGGACAGCACTGTTCCATAGCAGTCCTGTAGGAAATAGTGAAGTGAACCTGGCCTTGCAAGGCCAGCTGGGCTGGAACCTCAGTACAATTCACCTGCTTCCAAAGAGTGGTCTATGTACTCATTCATAGTCTACATTTTCAAATAGAAATCTGTTACTCAAATCCAAATATTCCTCCATCAGACCAGAACAGACTTACTGGTATACAAATCAAGGAGGTGGACATCATAGCTCTCTTGACATCAAGATTATTTGCACAGCTGAATTATGTGTCCCAAAGAAGGGCAGTTATTGCTGCTACTTTCTTTTATGGCCTCTGATAAGGGAAAGCAAAGTCCGCTTGTCCCTAAGGCTCAGCATGAATCCTACTGACAGAGATGACAGATGGGTCTTACGGCTGCCTCCCACTTCCACACCAGAGTACCCATTTTTTCGGATACTTTAGATTGCCACAGCCTCATCAGTGCATCTCACTGTGTCCCAACAGATGAGCTGTCAGGGGTGTTGTTGTAAGAACAGCCTCAGTAATGCTGGCCTTATGTTATGACAGGAGAAAGAGCTGCCAATTACCGATTTCACTTTAAAGATCTCTGATTCCATTTCAAAACGTTGCATTCTTTATGAAGGTGTCTTTTAGTGTGGTGGCAGCCTCTTCAGTGTGCAGAGAGGGTGCATGAACCTGTCTTAATGCCGTGCACATCCCTGTGTGTCTGTAGGCAGCAGGGCTTGTGTGTCAAGGTGAGGAGTCAGCAGCTGTGCTCAGGTGTGCTGCATCTGGTCCAGCTGGGACATGGTGTACTGCAAAAAGCTTGTAATCTAACGTTCAAGCCTGCATGACTGTTCTTACAGGCTTTGTGAAGTCAGGATTTTAAAAGGAAATGGTTTAGGCATAGATAGGCCAAGTCCTGTGATTTGTGAAAGCTAAAGAACCAGAAGAGGAACAAAAACATAACAACAGCACAGAGTCTCCCCTTGTCTTTTTAGCGCAGCCAGTGTTTTATACACCTGCAATTTGTCCTCAGATCAAAGAACTGATGAAAAGTGCCGTTAACATTTCCACTGTAGGAATGTTGCTATCTTGTCTCTGCACATTCTTCAAGCTAAGATTAATATGTTGACACCCTGAAAGATTTTCCTTCCCAACAGATGGAAGATGAATAATATGAGGGGGTACTTTGTGTCCAACACATTGGAAGGAATACAGGAGAAACCGTATGATGCCTTTGTTTAAATGAAGGAGACGAAAGAAGGATTTTTGAGAATGATGGAAGAGAGAGATGTAAATAGAAAACAAGTGTGAGCAGGTGGCTCACTGTACAGAAGATGGACTCTGTGATGGCCTAGTAGTTTATAGCAATGTTGACTTTAAGTTATATGGAAAGTCTTTCCAGGAGCTATTTCCTGCCCATTGGTGTTGTACTTAGCACCCTGCTCTGTGGCTTCCTCCTGTCTGAGAGCAATGAGTGGTAATACTGGTCCAGCTTTAAAAAACAGGCTGTAGAGTAATCTGATGAGTTCATAGTTAGGGAATTTGTGCTTCTATTTTCATGATTCGATAGGACTCCCTGATGATTCTTGGCATGAGCAATATTGTGAGCCAGTAGCTCGTTATCAGTAGGAATACTTGGCACTTATAACTTCAAATGTTCAGAGTGCTTAATTTAGATTTTGAAAGGTGTTTTTATAACACATATTCCCTGTGCCGTATGCATGTGTGTGGTGTATGTCTGTATGTATAGATGGGTGAGTAATACAAAGTAATTGGTTCACCTGAATTGTTTCCTAACATTCTTCTGTGTTCTTTTTGTAAAGGAAAGGGTATTGTGCCAAATAATGTAACCCGCAGGCCGAGCTTTGAAGGATCAAATGAATCTTTTCCGTCCTACCATCAGATCAGTAATGCAGCCTATGAAGGGACAGGCTTTGGAGCAGAAGGTGCAAATATGCTTACTGAAGTTCCAAGGCCCTACATGGACTATTTAATCTCTACTTCTCAGTCTTCAGCTATGACTGCTCCTGTGCAGCGACCCTCTGGAGTGGGCACTCACAGCACACCAACGAGCCACCAGCAGAAAGCATACCCTGCAAATATGGAGTCTTCTGTGATTAATTATCCAGTGGCTAATCACAGCAGCCAGGCCTTGCAGCTGCAGGCGTCTCATGGCTCCAACAGCCAACATTACAGTAGACAGCACATGATGGTGCAGGGGGAACCTATGGGATATGGTGTTCAGCGGAGTCCATCCTTCCAAAACAAGATGCAGCAGGAGGGAGGATATGCCAATCTCCCAAATAAAGGGGCAGTTGTTCAGAACAATACTGGTCATGCATTTCAGCAGGCACCAGCAAGCCTGTATATCTCACATTCTCATCACAAGCAGACAAGTCCTTCTTCTCATCAAATGCATGTGATATCCAGAGGTCCAGCCTTTGCTAATGATTTTTCAGACAGTCCACCACAAAATCTATTAACTCCATCTAGAAATAGCCTAAACATGGACCTCTATGACATGAATAATCCTCAAGTTCAGCAGTGGCAGGCAGCAACCCCGTCACGCAGAGATTCTTTACAAAACCCAGGAATAGAAGCATCTCCACGGCAACACGTATCCTTCAGACCTGATGCCACAGTGCCAAGCAGAACAAACTCCTTCAACAACCACCAGCAACAGCCACAAGTGACAGTGTCTATGAGGCAGGTTCCTCCAGGAAAACCTGATCCTTCCATTGCATCTCCAAACACAATCACGGCAGTCACATCTGCTCATATCCTCCAGCCAGTGAAGAGCATGCGAGTGATGAGACCCGAGCCTCAGACTGCAGTGGGACCTTCCCATCCTGGCTGGTTGCCTGCACAGGCACCGGCTGTGGATGGCTTGGAGATCATGGAGCAGCACGTGCCACCATCTGGAGCAGCTAATGCCTATCAACTAGATGTGGATTACGGTAACCAGGAACTGCGGTGTCCACCACCACCCTATCCCAAGCATTTGTTACTTCCTGGCACCTCTGAGCAGTTTGATGTCAACTGCTTGTGCATGGGCGTGGAGCAGACTCTGCGTGTGGTCCCCAGTTCAACGAGCAATAAGGCTGAAGAGAGCAACGAGCGAAATGATAAAAACAGCAAGAACACTAAAGCTGAAAAACCAAGCAAGGATAAAAAACAGATTCAGACATCTCCGGTGCCTGTACGAAAAAATGGCAAAGATGAGGAAAAGCGAGAATCCCGAATAAAGAGCTACTCACCTTTTGCCTTCAAGTTCTACATGGAGCAACATGTAGAGAACGTCATAAAGACCTACCAGCAGAAAATTAATAGAAGGTTACAATTGGAGCAAGAAATGGCAAAAGTAATTCTTATTTTGTTATAGTAAAATCTAATAGGGTCAAATTGATTATTACTACTTTTAATTTGTAAAAAAAATTTTAAAGGCAGAATCCACTGAAGTAGTAGCTATCAGACACCTCCCTATACCAGACTGCATCCACTTAGAAGTGTAGGTGCAGATCTGGGGGGCTGTTTGAAAAACCTGAGATGTGAAATGATATTTCTTCATACCAGAAAAGTAAAATGAAGCAAAATCCCCCCATATTATAGGTAAGAACTTAGAAGGCAGGATTGAGGCTGAGATTATTCTGCCAATACTTTGGCAGCCCTTGCAAAACTCTTTGGTCTAGTTCTTCCTCACTGTTCCATGATTGCTACTCATTCACCAAAGCTGTGGTTCAGCTTGGCAGTGTAGTCACTGTGCCATATTTTCAGCTGAGTGTGTAATACTTGACTGAAAGTTGTCTGTTGAACACATGTAAGTAATACTGTTGTGCAAGTAACCATATCTGGACCAGCTTGAACTGATTTTGGGACCGTTGCCAGAACTTGTTCTAGAGGCAGGTCTCAGGGAGATGCACTTTGGGTGATAGAACTTCTTTAATGCGTAACTGTAGCTTTTGAATCTAAGCTGACTCTCTGATAGTGCTGCTTAAAACAAAGCTGCCAGGCTCTGATGGTTGGTCTGGCAGTTATGTTTGTAATTTTTATATGTGGAAGAGGAAGAGGGGTTTTTTTCTTCCCAGGCATGACTGGAATATGATTAGTCTACTTTTGCATTAAAGGATAAGCTCTAAGGAAAGCTGTTATTAACACGTAATGGGTAATAATTAACTACCCAATCTTTCCTAGCGCAGTCAGTTTCCAAAGTCAATTAATTTGATGCTCACATTGCACCAGAAAACTCAGGAGTTTGTTTGTTGAGGTTAGAATTAAAAGAATATTCTTGGAAAATCTCTTGAAATGTTAGCATTTTAGTGACAGTTAATAGTTCGTCCTCACTGCAAGTACAGGCTGTATTGTGTTGCTTGAATTTAGTGAATATTTCTGTGAGACTGAGATAGAGAATGATCTCTAGAGAAGTATAACAGCATCTAATTGTGCTAGTTCTTCTCTTCTGACTCTTCAGCTTTCCCTCATTCAGGGATAATTCAGGTACAAACAAAAACAACTCCTTCCCCTAGAAACCTCATCACTGACTGAAAATATGCACGCAGGAGATTTTGGCTATCTGAATATTGCATTATTGTAGAATTAGCAAGAACAGAACACACTTGTCATTTTACCTTAAAAAGGAAACTCTTCTTTTATTATGGATTGATGTACTTACCTTTCATTTTGAAAACAGTATTCCTTGTTTTGGTTTGGCTGTTTCCTTCAGCCTGAAAATTCATCCTACCTGTTCTGCACGTTTCTGTAGATTTCCTCCATTCTTTATTCATACAGATTTAATTTTTATACCATGGGGATCTCTTTGCATAGTCTGGCTGCCCACATTCATCTTTAGATACCTAGACTACAGATGTGGAATTAAATCAACCTAAGGTGCAGCCCTTTTTCTAGCCTGCTAATCAGTCGGCTTCAGCCCCCTCCACCCTCCCAGTGGCCCTTTCTCACCAGGCACTGATCTTTCTCTCAAAAGTAGTTCAGTTGATGCCAATTAATTCAGGCTTTTGGAACTGGGGTATGCAGAAAGAAAAGAGCATGCTGCAGTAAGTGAGTTGTCATAGGAGCCTGGGGATCAGCCTGGGGGTTTCTGCTGGTGGAGGCCACCAGTGGCTCTCAGTAGAGGGCCGGGTACTGAAGTTGGCAGAGTTGGCACTCTGCAGGCTCTGTCTTGAAAGGTGAGGAAAATCTGATTGGATACTGCTGCTTCTCTCTTTTCCAGGAGGTTTCTCCCCACAGCCCTGTGAAATGTTACTTGTAGAGCCTCTCTGGAGACAGGAGGTAGACAAGCCAGCTGTTCTACAGCTTGGGTGCAGAGGGAAAATAGTACATTTGGGAGGGAAATAGCACCAGGGTCTGGGTGGCAGTGGCTGAGAAGAGACCAGACCTGAGGATTATATGCACATATTTTGGGAGGGGAAAAAGAGAAGTTTGTAGGACAGATGCTCAGAAGATCTAAAAACTTTGAGAGTGGAGGCTGTATATGGTAGAGGAAAAACCACAATTTCTAAATAAGGTTCCAAGGCACCTGGGAATGTGTAGGTCACAGGCAACTCCTTAATTACAACACAAAACCAAACAAATAGCATCCAAGCTAGGAACTGTTAATGTGAGTTGCCCTAGGGAACCATTTGTGAACAAAGTGAACTGCTGCACATAGGTTTAAGTTTCAGTTTAAATTAAGGTGGGCTTAAGTGCACATATGTGCAGTGGAGTATAGTGGCAAAGTGCACATTTGAAGTGTAAACCAAATCCCATGGTCAGGTTTATGTTGTATTCCCCTGTCTGACATTATTGCCCCATGCCTTCTTGTTCAGCCAAATGAGACAGGCAGACCAATCTCAGATACTGCAAATTCAGGCAAAGTTTGGGCACAGTGAGTTTGCCCTTTTTTCAGAAATACCTCAACAGACAGACAGGAGAGTATATCTCTCATGAATACATCTTTTCTGGTTCTTGGTTAATTTTTCTGAGAAATGTGTTTTGGGAATGCTCATTTATTGTTCTCTTGCTATGAATATAACAGTACTAGCTCTTGTGGTTTGCTTTCCTTTGTAAAGGCTGGCCTCTGTGAAGCAGAACAGGAACAAATGAGGAAAATTCTCTACCAGAAGGAGTCTAACTACAACAGGCTTAAAAGGGCCAAAATGGACAAATCTATGTTTGTGAAAATCAAGACTCTGGGTATTGGTGCCTTTGGAGAAGTGTGCCTGGCCTGCAAAGTGGACACCCATGCCCTGTATGCCATGAAGACTCTGCGAAAGAAAGATGTGCTGAACCGGAATCAGGTGGCTCATGTCAAAGCAGAGAGAGACATACTTGCTGAGGCAGACAATGAGTGGGTGGTTAAACTCTATTATTCCTTCCAAGATAAAGACAATTTGTACTTTGTGATGGACTACATCCCTGGTGGGGATATGATGAGCCTACTGATTCGGATGGAGGTCTTCCCAGAGCGTCTGGCTAGATTTTATATTGCAGAGCTCACTTTGGCCATAGAGAGTGTGCACAAAATGGGATTTATTCATCGAGACATCAAGCCTGACAACATTCTGATAGACCTCGATGGGCATATCAAACTGACTGACTTTGGACTGTGTACTGGATTCAGGTGGACTCACAATTCAAAATACTATCAGAAAGGTAATATTTTTAGCCTTTTTCTGGGATGTTATTGTGTTATTTGTTTTGAAACAAGCACCTACTTCTTGGCAGAAGCACCAGATCAGGAAACTCTATAAACAGTCAATGGCAATAAAATGTGCCTGTCTCTCTCTGACTCATTCAGTTAGCTTGTTTCCAGTCCTTTTGTTTCCAATACTGTTCAAAACCCTGTCAGTAATGTGGCAGCAGCAGCAATTTTTCAGTTTATTCTTGTTTGGAGGGTCTCTTTTGGTGGTGAAATGATTTAGTCACAGCTTTGGAGTAGTCCACACATCTTCTGCATGTTCTATTGAGTACTGCTTTCTGTTGGCAAAAAGGTCATAAGCAATTGGTGTAGCTGACTTAAGTATACTCCATGGTACTGTATCCCCCATGGGAAGTATACTTCCTTGTGCTGAGACAGAGACATTTTGTTGGACATTTTGTATGGAAATCCAATTGTGAATGGGAGGGCATAAGAAAATACTTTGGGTTTAAAGTTCAAATGCTGTTCTTCACTGAGAGTAGGAGATGGCTCTAGATCTGGGTAAATACTTCTCTCTTAATGTGTCGTGTTTTATGACCACGAGTGTAAACTTTCTCTCCCATTTGAAAGGGAGCCATATCAGGCAAGACAGCATGGAGCCCAGTGATCTTTGGGATGATGTGTCCAACTGTCGATGTGGAGATAGGCTGAAGACATTGGAACAAAGAGCTAAGAAGCAGCACCAGAGATGTCTGGCCCACTCGTTAGTTGGAACCCCTAATTACATTGCTCCTGAAGTCCTGCTTCGTAAAGGTAGGTAAACCTTTTTCTCCTGTTTCACTTTTTTTTTTTTTCTTCCTTGAATAAGCTTGCTGCTTTGGAAGGTTGTCATTCTGAAGGCAAGAAACACTTCAGTCAGACTAAGGAGAACTCTCAGTGCTCCAGTGTTTAGCATCACCTCACTGACAGTGGGTTTGGCCATACTTTGTGTGTCTGTGTAATGTCCACACTGAGGCCTTTGAGTGAGACTGCTAATAAATGTGTTGGATAATTTTAAGTGATATTTTTCAAGTATAAAGCAGATTATCTGTACTTGAGGAGTACAACTCTGATCCCTATCAAGTTTACACAGACCAGTGAGTAGCCAGCTGATAGGTCTGGATCACTGATTCAGATGGGCCACTTAAGTATGGATGATGTAAACTTGTGGAAATACGTCCTCCACGTTCCCAGCCAGAACCTGTGGAACCCAAGAGAAAGTTTTCCACCATTTACTCTGGACACCCTGCATTCAAAAGCTTAGCTTGAGGAGTTTGGACAGTACTTGGTGACTATCCATGCAGAACTGACATGGTCACTGTAGTAAGGAGATCAGGTGTTCAGACTTGTCTGCAAGCTAGACCCTAAGGCTAATCTGCTCTAACAGAGATTTCACACTGGATCCTACATCATCTGGTGACACAAGTTCCATTGAAATCAGTGTTTAAATCTTTTTTTGAGACCTTAAACATGCACCTTATTGGTCTTGTCTCAGCAGTTAGGTGATTGAGGTTGTTCCTTTGCTTGGAACTTGCTCAGAAAGTCATCTGTGGCTTTCCTCTGTCTGTAGAGCCAGGCTGTGCTTTCCAGCAGCTTTTCAAAGTTGGGGATTCACCTCCACTGAACCTAGGGTGGACATCAGTCACTAAACATTTTTGTTATTCTTTGAGGTCCAGTTTGTGCTGCATAGCTGTGGGACTGGGCACAAAAAACTCCTTCATTTTTTTTAATGATGCAGTTTCACAATTCACTTTTGTTGAGAATTTAATTTATTCACAAAGGTTCAAGGACAACAGGATTAGGTCTTTACTGACAGCAGTAAAATTTAGGTCAGCAAGAGAAGTCACAAACCTTTTGTGTGAGAAAAGGCAGAAGTTTGTGCTGTATGTTCTAATACTTAATTGCAAGTAGCTCTATACATGTTCTCCTTGACTAGTGGAGGTCAACCCTTTGACTTGTCTTTCAGGATACACTCAGCTCTGTGACTGGTGGAGTGTTGGTGTGATCCTCTTTGAGATGTTAGTGGGACAGCCTCCTTTCCTGGCTCCTACACCCACAGAAACCCAGCTGAAGGTAAGTTGAAGCAAAGTTCCAATCTGTGGTAGCAAAATTTTCCCTTCCCTTCTCTTTCATGCACAGACCTACTCCCCTTTCTTCTGCCAGAGAAAGGAGTAATGGTTAAAAAAGTCTGATTTTAAATAGTTCTGTGCAAGCACATATCTTTTGCCAGTAAATGAAGACACAAAATATCAGACTAGAACTGACTTGTGCAACTGCAGTGATAGGTATTAGTTTTATGAGTCTTCTCAGCAGAATTGTCATTTCTCAAGCACAAGTTCATCCATTTAAATTCCTTAGAGTGCCTATTTAGTACCTGATATGCCAGTGACAGTTGCAGTTGGCAATGTGTTTCAAAGTTGAGCAATATTAGTTCTTTATTAGAAAGGATCTATCTCATCACCACTTTTCCTAGTTTATGTTTTGGAGACAAAGAGAAGTAATTCCTTGAAGTCATTGCACAAAATCATGTGTAAACTGAGTATGTTCTCAAATCTGACCATAGGAGCATTCAGGAAGGAATTTGCCTTTTAAAAAAAAAGAATTGCTCCTTTTGTCTGCTAGCCAACAATGTTTTTCTGGTTCATTAGAGTAATTTCTAACAGGCAATGCAATCTGATAATTGGGTTCTTGAAGCTCTGAACTATGCAGACTGTGAGATGACTTGTTACATGTGCACTTCTGTACAGTTCATGTTGGCCGTCGGAAGGGTTCTGTTTCCAGATCAGAAGTTCCTTAATACCTTTGTTACCTGCAGGTGATAAATTGGGAAAGCACACTGCACATTCCCTCACAGATCAAGCTGAGCCCTGAGGCAACTGATCTTATCACAAAGCTCTGCTGTGCTGCTGAGGACAGGCTTGGAAGAAATGGAGCAGATGATATTAAAGCCCATTCTTTCTTTCACTCTATGGACTTCTCTACCGATATCCGTAGGCAGCCAGCTCCCTATGTTCCAAAGATCAGCCATCCAATGGACACTTCAAATTTTGATCCAGTTGAGGAAGAAAGTCCTTGGAATGATACTAGTGGTGACAGCACCAGGACCTGGGATCCACTAGCCTCTTCCAACAGCAAACACACAGAACATGCTTTTTACGAGTTTACTTTCCGAAGATTCTTTGATGACAACGGCTATCCGTTCAGGTATCCCAAACCTTCTGGCATGGAAGTTTGCCAGTCTGAGAAGTCTGATGTAGAAGACAAAGGTGTGGTGGATCAGACTGGAGCTTGTCAGCCTGTATATGTGTAAATTATTGTATAGAGTACCAGATAAAGCTAATCTCAAATCCAATAGGGCCCTTACCTGATCCTTTAGGAGCTGATCCTGCAGCACTTGGTCAGATGTACCTTCAGCTGAGGCTGGAGACATCCTGGGGAGTAAGAAGCTTGCAGGGCCAGGTCCTAAAGATAGCACTCTTGAAAGTTCAGGTCAGTTCTACTGTAAATAACTTTGTTGATAATTACACTTGAAATCCTGGTCTTCACCAAAATCTGCAAGGCCAGCAGTCTGTCGTTTCTAGGCCTATTTTTATTTGAGGTCAGCATCCCCCTTACTCAGATTAACATTTACAGACTTCTGCAACTGTCAGCGTTATTTTTTAAATGAATAAAGAGCACTTATATTTTGTTTATAGCAGGGTTTTTTCCTACTAAATTATAGGGATTAACTTTGACAAATCATGCTGCTGTTCTTCTTTTCTACATTTTTATTTTATCCCTAGCACTTACTTCACATTTAGGAAGATGCATTAAGCTGAAGAACATGTGATGAGAGGTCTCTGTGCAATAATGTAAGAAAGATAAAAAAAAAGGAAGAGAAATGAAAAAAAGAAAACTGCTCTCTAATTTTCTAAATTTACTGATGCCATTGTATTCACACCGTGATTTTTGTTTATTATATGTATTTTCCACATGTCAAAATTGTGACGTAACCTTAAAGCTGCTTTATTTCCTTCTGCTTATTGGAGTGTAATAGAAAGTGTGAGCAAGTGGCAACTTGGGTGTGATTTCATTGTCTAGTGTGTGAAGAATGTTGCATGAGCAGTGTTTTTCTATTTGAAATGGCCTTTTCTTGCCATTCACAGGCAGGTCCTGTGGATCCATTTTTCTAAGGGTCTAAAATTAGACCATTTTAAACCGTGTGTTGATAATGTATTGTGTGGATGGTTTCCTCTTATGATTGTATCCAATATTAATTTTGTAAAACAGATTGCAAAGGTTATACCTGAATAGTGATGTTGTGGTCTGATGTAACAGATGGTTTTAGTAAGCACGTGTCATGGGCACACACGTTTCCCCACCGAGGATCAGCAGCCAGACCATTACAACGGAGCAGATTTCTGGGGAGAGCCTGGATGGGGCTGGCTCAGGCAGGGAGCAGCACAGTGGCCGTGGCTCCAGCTGGCAGAGGCAGCACAGCGTCCAAACCGGAGCGTCTCCCAAAGCGGGGCTCCCATAACACATCGAGGCCCCGGGCGCAGCGAGGCTGAGGCTGAGGCTGGGTGCCTGCAGCTCCATGGACACCTACGGGACCTGGAGGTACGTGGCTTTCCACACATCACATCCCCACACATAACTGGCTGTGTATCCATTTAGGATCCTAGTGTTTTGGGCACTGACATCGGAAAATGTTGGCATTGTTGGTAGGTCATTCTGTCCCGTTGTCCAGAGGTTAAAATGTTGCTGTGATGGAGCACAATAGGCCTTCATTTCTGTCAAATTATAGGCATACTTTGAAATATCAGTTCTTAACTATGTTAAAATATGCATTTTTTTCTTGTATGTATAAGTGAGAATTATTCAAGATGATATCAGAATACTAAAGATAATTAAGCCATATGTATTTGCATATATATTATATATAACTAAATAAGTAAACACACACAAAAATCCTTAATTCAGATTAGTGTAACAGTCCTATTTAAAGTGATTGACCTAATAACATTTGGGGAAAACACTCCTTTAATGTGTTTTTGCTTTATTTTATTTTTAAATCTGGAGCTTCGTTATTTTTTCCATATATTATTCCACATATTATTCCTTAATGTTTTAGCATATCCTATCCTATCCATTGTTTAGATATCTAAGCAACAACATATGAATTCATCAGCCTAAACTAAACAAAAATGATTGTGTATTTGTTTACATTTGTATGAAAGGAATGTTCTGAGGTATGCAGTGCTTGTGTCGTGACAGTTCATGTAAGATTCAGTATTACTGCTTTTTTATATAGTAATGCCATTTTTTTGTTATTTACATCTATCTGACATTCTTTCATGTGGTAGGTTCTTTCTCAGGAACTCAATTTAACTGTTATTTATTGATATATCATTGCCTTTGAAAGCTTCTACTGGCAGAATTTATTAAAAATCTGAATCAAAATCTACAATGTGTTATGTATTATTCAAACAGACAACTTCTTCGTCCTTTAAGGCAGAAGTTTTAATGGGTTTCTTTTTGTAATGTTATTGATGGGGTTGAGCTACAAACATAAGACCCAAATCTCATTGCTGCATCAGCATTTGATGTGGAATCTCTGGGTACCTTCAGACAATTTCTTCTGTCCTCATGGCCCTTAAGAATAAGGAGCAGGATTCTGGGTAAAACCTCGTTTGGCATGACCAGGTCAGTGGATGGCATAAAAGTGAACGCAGTCACTTTCTGTGCAGCGGTGGTGCTGCCAGGGCAGCCACAACCCTGGCTTGCCCCCTCTGGCTGTTGCCTCTGATTCATTTCTCAAATGTAAATAATTTGCCTGCACATACAGAATCTCTGCAACTAAGCAAAACAAGAGAAACTAGCCCAGAAGGAAACAGGTGCTTCCACCACACGAATATTACTGATTTACAATCTGTGCTATAGGGAACAGAAGCCAACTCTCCTTTCACCTAAAGAAGAACTGATTTGAAAAACCAATCTTTCAGGTTTATCAGGCACTGTCTGTAGAAGCCTCTCATCCTTTGCAGACATTTCAGAGGTAAACAGAAACTTAGGAGTAAATTTTATGAAATTTGGACAAGTAAACCTTGTGCCACGTACTGAGGCTGGCTCTAAGCATTCTTGTTTCTGCTGAACTTCCCGCAAAATCATCAAGTATCTTCTTTTCAGAGGTTATAAAAACTCAGGGTTGGTATTAAAATACCTCTTCCTCAAAAACAAAACAAACCATCATAAAAATCCCAGATAACTTTAAAAACCAGAAAACTTCATAAAGCAGGGCTGCCAGGAACAGAAAGGAGCCTCTGCAAGCCTTTCATACCTCTACTCTTCAGTGGGGCCAGCAGCTGAGCAGTGCTGAGCAGCAGCAACAATTCTTGAGAAGCAACTGTTTTGTAGTTGGATACAAAAGAACTGGTAGTGGAAGTTATAACCAGGTGCCTAGCTTGAGCAACATGAAAGCTAAATGAGGGAGAGAAGCATTTGACTTTTAAATGGAAATGGAAGAATGAGGCTATGCAGGAAGCAGGCGATAGCCTGGAACTGGATGGAAAATTGGTCTCATGAGCATAAGAAAATTCTTTTCCCTGTAATTTTTGAGGTATGAAATAACTGCCTTAAAAGCTTTCCTAGAGAAACTGCAATGAGAAGAGGAATTTAGAACATATAATTTGGTACTATCCCAAAATGCAGAAACATTGGCAGAAAATGGCAACTGTTACTAAATTTATTATTGGAATTAAAAGTAAGAAATCTTTCCCACAGGAAATAATCTTAGGAATAGATAATGTAGAAATAGCAACCATTAAAACACACACACACACACCCCAAAAGAAGTGTAAAAATGTTTTTCCTGGCAGAGAGATTTGCTGCAGCAAGAACATGGAAATTGTACCTTCTTTGTGTTTCTGTTTTGAGCAGTGAATGAGCAGTGGGCAGCTTTTTGTAAAAACGCAGTCCTGGGCTCCATCTTACCAAAACAAACTGAGGATCTGATCCTTAAAGCTGGCATCACCTTCTGCAAATGCAACAGTAGCTCCAGGCCTTGCACAAGAAACTGGAGCCTGGTGACACGGACAGCAGAGATTTGAACGGACTGACGGATGCACTGACTTGCAGCTCTCGTGGTTTCAAAGTGCCTTTACATCAGTGCTGTGAGATGAAAAATACCTGTGACAGCATCTATTATTTTTGCATGTGTGAGGAGAATGGGGCTTCATGAAGCAGGCCTTGGGTCATCTCAAGTGTTTTTCAGACTTCAGTGGGGCTCAAAAAATAGAGTTAAGCCGCATCCCATCTCATCCCCATGACCTGAGAAAACCTCAGGTACTTGGACCCCTTGACTATTGTATGAAAAGGGGAAATTAAGTGTGCAAGGGGAACACATGGGCAAGGGGAAATAGCTGATCCTGTTAGGCCATGAGTGGCAGCCAGGAAAAGACTTTAAAGATGGTCCAGCCTTGCTGCAGCGTGCAGTGGTTACACTGTGGGGGTGCACATGTTGGGGAGAACATTCTTCCACCTCCTGTTGGTCTGGCCCTTGTTGGGAGCACAGCAGCCTTCCCAGGGAGTAGTGCTGGACAGGAGGGAGCCTGCACGTGTCCTCACCCAGTGAGCCAGGCCTGCAGCTCTGGGTGCTGCTGTACAGGGAAGAGAGAGGCTGCATTGCCATGTGGCTCCCACACTGCCTCTGTCCCTGGGCTGCTTTAGAGCAAAATGAAGCAAGAGCTCACCACGATGCTGCTGGTTTGCCCAGCCAAGTGCCACAAAGGAGGTCACCAAGTGCCACAAAGTATAGCCACAGATGGAAAGCTTTTCCCTTAAACTCCTGGCTGTACTTGTGAAGGCCACATCAAATGTCCCATAAATATGCTTGTCATAAGTAATAGTGCTTTTTTTTCTCCTGCTTTTATGCTGTTGGGTAGCTATGGGTGAGGTTTTTTCCTTTCTTTCTTCAGGGCAACAGTTGGCTGCGCAATTGTGCTCCTTTCCAAAGGAAGCACTGATAGCTTTCAGTGGCCAGAGGGGAAACTGAACTAGAAAGCAGAAGGATCTGCAGGTCACTCAGTAACATGGCAAAGTTAACCCAGTAAAGTGGGTTATCTTTAGTAATGCAAAGTCTGAAAATGAAATCACTGCTCCTGGGGGCAGCCTCTCCTCAGCCGCTCATGGTGGCCTCATGCTCTGATGAGTTACTTTGTCTTGATAGCTGCTTTCCATAGCATTGGTCATTCTTGGCCTCAATAGCAGCAGTAAGCTCAGCTCAGCAGCTGCCTGTGGCTTTTACTGGTTTGATGCCAATTTCAAAGCAGTTAATTTCACTAAAGAGACCTGATCGTTCTCAATAGTCCAGCCAGCAAAAAGGAAAGGAGGGAATACACATTTACCTTTATGTGTCTAACTTTGCTACTGGCACCTTGGCACAAGGACAAAAGTGTGCGTTGGCACATTCCTATGAAGGGCTCAGTTGTCCAATACTTCACAGGTATGTTTCTAGCTATTCATATGTTTGCGTTTGCCTCAACACTGAAGGATGGGTAAGAGGTTTTTTGGTTTGGTTTTCTAGGCATGAAATGTAACAGGTAAGAAAGGTCAAAATTCAGCTTCAAAAGCACCCGTGTAGTGTGGCTTAACCTGGTGTTATGATGGAACTCCAACAAAAGAAAGATTTTCTTATAGGAGGAACTCACTTGGCTGGAAACCAAGAAGACTGCAGATACCCAAACAGACTGGCAGAAAGAGCAGTGGGTATCAAGGCTGGCTTTACAGCTGGATCTCCTTTGGCTGGGGCCAGGGGTGAACAAACAATAGGAGCACAGAAATGCCAGTTGGCAGAGACCTCTGGAGATCTGCCATCCAACCTCCAACTTACCATGCTGGCTCTGGCCAGCCAGACTTTTGTCCAGGAAAAGCCTCCAGGGATGACACGTCCTCCCCCAGCACAAGGACCTCAGGCTGAATGGGACAGGAAATGGGTATCATCAGCCAGATCTGCTGATCTCCAAGCCTTTGGGAGCCTGGCTGTGGCGGTTGTGTGGTTGTTCTTGGCATTGTGGCCCTGCACAGAAGCCTCATCTCACCGAGTATTGTACTGTAGCTGCAGGAGTGCATGGACAGACAGTGCCCAGCCAAAATATCCTGAAAGAAAGTACAGCTAAAGGGCTGCATGAAGGATTCTGAAGCTGTTGAGGTGTTGGGGCACAGACCACCCTGGCTGTTCCCCAGCCTCTGCCCACCACTGAGCAGAGCCGTGCACAGCCAGAACACAACTCTCACCTAAAAGGAGCCCATTTCGGGAAATGTACACCCACACAGCCATAGGTAAATGAGGTGACTGCCACAGATCAGGCACCTTTTCACAGACGGAAGTGCCAGATAAATGGCAGAGCACTGGTAGCAATGATGATGATCTGCTGCAAGCCTGCTGGGACACTCTTGGCATGTCACCGAGGGGAGTAATAACGCCTTTTCTATATCCATCTTCTCAATGTGCACCTTGTCCCTGCTGTGCAGAGGGACTGCATCGCTGACACATGTCAGTGCTCTGCCCCCCAAATGCTTAATTCTGGAAGAATTATCTAAATAAAAGTATCTCCCAAAAGAACGTTGTCTTTCCATTCCCAGGGATCGGCTGGGGACAGGCTGTTTCCCTCAGGGAACTCTATTTGTGTTGCTGAAGACCAAATCCCTGGGCAGAAGGAGGCAAATTCAAATCCATAGTGGGTTTTTGTTCCCCAAAGAAAACACTTCACATAGGAAAATATTGGTTTGACAAAATGGAAGTATTTGTGCATTTACAATCATATATCTAAAACATGATAAAAATATTTTGTTTCCAAAGAAATCAAACCAAAAGAATGTAATAAAAAGGCCAAGGGCTTATATTTTATATTTAACACAGTATATTCAGAATCGCAAACATTAAAATGAACTGCTGCGACTATGTCATTTTGAAGTGTCCAGAACAGATTTTGGAAATGTAATTTCTTGGAAATTTCCAACTGTGCATTCCAATTTAGGCCTGAAGGATTGTTTTAACATTCAATTTCCCACATAGGAGGACCTGCCAACTTAAACTAGCTCTAAAAATAATAAAAGCAGTCAAACAAATCCAACTAATATCTGAAATTAAAATGAACTTAATTGACAGCCTCATCCTGCATGTAGCTCTGATGTTATCAATCTTCTTGCCCTCTTTTGGAGTTTAATCCATATTCCAGCCAGGGCTAGAAATGGGAATCACAACAGGAGGTTTCTGAGGATGTGATGGTCCGAGCCGGTGCCTGCAGTGCTGTCGGTGGAGGGTGCCACACGCTGTGGACAGACCAGGAGCACACAGAGCAGCACCCCCGGCCTGAGTCGGGGTCTGGCCAAGCTGCTGGGCCTGCTCCACGCAGCCCATTCCCGTGGCCGAGCCAATGGCAGGGAGGCGTCGCTTTGCGAAGTGCCAGAGCGGGACAAGCAAAGGTTATTTACCCCAGCTCAGAGCTGAGGCACTGACACTGCCGGGCACAGTTTGCTTTAGTTTGTTGAAATGCTGTGGTTTGCTGATTTGGAAATATTCTTTTCTACTATGGTTAAGTCAGGGGAACAGTGGTGGCTGGGTTTGGTGTCCCAAGTGGCTGCGTGTTTGCAGCAATGCAGGAATGTCTTGTTATTGGTGTTTTCAGAATTAACCATAGCCCAATTAACCATAGGCCGGATGTGCTTGGCAGCTTTCCCAGTGGAAGGTAAAGAGTAGTGTAGATGGCAAGATGTAGCGATGTGAAAGCATTTCAGGGCTGGCACTTAAAAGCCTTTAACCCAAGGCCCCGAGCAGACCAGCAGGAGCAAGGGGAGGAATTCTTACACCTGCTCTGGCATAAGTGGAGCAGTGAGCAGTCACCACTCCTAAAGCCAAGTGGTAGCCAAGTATTTGTGCCCATACTAGTGGCACTAATGGACTAATGTCCCATCCCCTGGGGATGTTTTTCTGTCCCCACTAGTTGGGACAGCCTGACACAGGGCCAGTGAGTAGCTAAGCAGCACGGATTGTCATGGCTCAGGAGATTGTCATCTTGCTGCTACAGAAGGACACGTGGGGGACATGGAGCCATCCAGGGTGATAGCCAAGCATATGTCTCCACTGTCACAGCTAAGCAAGGCACATGAGGTGCCTCACAGGTGCCAGGCTGAGAGTGGCATGTGATGCCCTCAGGAAAAATTATTCTGTGGTGCCTCCATGTTTTCATCTCACCATAAACTGGTACTGTTTGATGGAGAGACCTGGTTTTTTTTGACTGAACTCAAATTCCACATAGTCATGGCAGTCAAGACCAACCCCTGCCTTATGTAGCTCCCTAGCCAAAGCCCATTCCATATTCCTAGCAGCCTTGCACCTGGCCCTGGTAGTTAATACTGTTAAAACCTTGAAGCCTGTTACTCAAAGTCACAGCAAAATGAAGAACCTCAAGCAGGTTGGAGGCAACTGGAGGCAGCCTGCTGAGCAACCGTGACGGCAGTGTCTCTCTCTGCAGTGCTTCACTCTTGTGTTTGGTTTCTATTAAATTCAGCCCACTTCAAGATCTCCTTCACAGGGTGAGAAACCTGGTGGCAAGCTGCAAAAATTCTAATTGCTCAGTGTGGCGATAGCTTGGAGGGTTTTGTAACAGCTGGCTCAGGAATCACCTGATTAATACGTGGTTTTGCCAAAGCAGAGTAAATTGCTTCCAGCACATTCCTGCTTTGGTTCCTACTCTGCCTCAGCTGTAAGACACCTTGAGGTGACCTTATGCTGCCTGCTCTGAGTTCAGCACAGGAGGTTGGACCTGCGGGGCCTCTTCCAGCCTCGGGACTCTGGGGCTCTGGGGCAGGGATGGCAAGGAGCTTCTGGAGGTTCCCCTGGCCAGAAGGTGGAAGCGTCAGCAGCAGATAATAAAAGACCCAATAAATAAGATGGAAAGCAGTTTATCTGGAAGAACAAAATCTCTTTTCTAGCAGCTGAGTAGCAGTAGGGAAAAGCATGAAGCATGGCTGTAAGTAGCAAAAAGAAAAAAACAGTGCTGATCAATGGGCTTAGGAGTCCCTTTGTGGTAAGGACAAGTCGTGGTGTGGCACAGACAGCAACTGGACAACCCCGGTGACAGCAGCTGGAGCTCAAGGGGCAGGGAGGAAACTTTCTGAAATAGATTGCAGATCTTTGGTTCTGTCTGCTCTTTTTTGATACATTGAAATTCACTTTGCAGCTCAATGACTAACTTAAATTAAATGATTAACATCCTCACTCTTACAGAAATCATCCTCATCCCTTTATTATGAATTTAAACATTACTTTGCATTTTCTGAGTGTCAACATGCATAATCAGGCTTGACTTCCTTTTGAGAAATATCAATAAAATAACAGCTTCTACTGTCAGGCTCTGGCACAATTCCCAGTCATTGAGCTACTTGAAACAACATTGTCATTACTAAAAACCATTTCTGAAAATAACACGAACTGCGCTGTAGAAGTTTAACTGCTGCCCTCTTTTGGGTAGGATAATTACTGCTCATCTCTGTCGGGATGCCCTACCACCAACAGACGCAGAATTAACTCTGCGTCGAGAGCACAGTGGTGGAATGGTTCTGTACACAACATAATATCCTTGAATAGCCCAAATTCCACGTGCTGTTTGTCCTTTACAATCAACAGTGGCTTGTCTATGAAGGATTTATGCAGTCAGTGGTTTCTTTGTACCTCTGTTCTCTTCTACGGTTCCTGTGAGCACTGAAAAACTCTGTGCTGCAGGACACTGTGGATCACAAACTCACATTGCAGGCTGAGTTTTAAATGAGTTTTAATTGCTTGCAGAATACCAGGGAGAATACTGTAAATTTTTCCAGTCTCCGTAGCCTGATTTTCAGATGGTTTTGTCTTGTGCTGGGAAGCCCAGAGTTAATATGTACTTATATTAACATGAGCATATTGTGCTTCTATTCAGATTCTTTCCCCTGGTGTCTGTATTTATTTTTAAAGCGAGTAACAGCAGTTAAGTGGTCACAAGGGGGATAACCAGAATCTGTCAGAAAAGATACTGGTAAATGTCCCGAGACAAAAGCAGTAGAAATGGAGAGACAGGAAAGGATGTTTGAAGCTCAGGGAAAAGACATTAAAGAACACCTGTGCCTTTGCAAATCAGGTTCTAGTTTATTTTTAAATCCTGGGATGAGAGTCAAAGGTGAAACATTTCCCTTCAAGTCCCTGAACAGGCAGCTATAGCTGATCAGTGAGAAGAAGCAAGAGGTGGCCAGTATGGAATCAGTGGAGATTTTTGGGGAAAATGCCTGTGCCTGGGTGGCGTGCTTTCCTTCCTCTGCCACACTTCCTTTCAGTGACAAAAAGTGAAACAAGGGAGATGCAGGTTCAGAAAATCTGTTGTTCTGTGGTGCCTCCAGCCTGCCCTTACCTTTGGCTTCACTTGTAGCACTGAGGCTAAGCAGAGAGGATGCAAAGACTTGTCACAAGGATTATCTTCCCTTCCCTTTCCCTAACAGAATCTTGAGCAGTGGGTTGAAAGATGAATGTATCATATGTTAAATCTATGAAAGTAGCTGAACCACAATTCCTAAAAGGTGTTTACAAGCATTTGATTTCTTAGCTGCCTCTCCTTCATTTAGACAGCTCTGGCAACTCTCTAGTTGCTGCACAGCCATCACAAACTGTTGCTCCTTCCCAAGTCCAAATCCCATGGAGTCCCTGAATTCATGGTGCAAAGACGCTCAAACATCAAACCTTGCTCCACTCCTTGCAAGTTGCTGGGGGTCCTTCTTCAAGCTGATGCCAGGTTGGCCAAAACAAGATTCTCACTGTGGACAAGGGAGTGGTGACCTGACCAGGAGAGCCTATTTTGTTAGACATGTCGTGGGTATCTCTAAGGAAAAGGGTGGCTAATTGTGTCTTGCTCATTAGGGTACTGGAGTGGGGTGTAGGGTGAAGTTCCTGCTTCAGAACAGGATTTTTCAGCTTCTTTATTCCATATATGAAGGCAGATGCTACTGTATAACTTGTATAAATTTATATGAGTTTTCTGCAAGAGATTTTTTTGGTAAGTGCATGTATTCATCTTTCAAAGGAGTGCCTTGTTAACTGGAGATAGATGGTCCCTCTCTAGCTTGATATTGCTATTTATACAAAATAAAACATCTTTAACATGTGAAATCAAGAGAGCTTCCACTATATGAGAGCCAGTGCTCTGATGAGATGGACTGTCACAAGAGGGGTAAGAGAAAGTTTGGCTCCAGGAGATCTGAGATCTGAGGTCCAAGATCCCGAGCCCCGCTCCAGCCATGAGGCCACTGACTATGCTCAAGAGAAAGCAGCCTCCTATTTGTTCACAGGGGAGAAAGCTGGGCTTGGGTGTCTCCTGCCCACAAACACATGCAGAGCTCTGGTCAGAGGTGCCAAATAGGTGACATAGGTGATGGGTTTTTCTCTAGACCAAAATTGGTTGTCTCTGGTGGTTCTTTCAACAAAGGGCTGCATTTATTATAAGCTTCTAATAAGATATTCAGCTCACCCTAAGAGTTATTTATGGGACCTGGCTGTGTACTTTGAGGCTGTATAAAATAAGTGACACCACAAGTTCAGGCACTGATGTCCCTTTTGTTGATCTACTCTTGGTGATTGTTAAGGCTGAGGTCTGGATGTCCTCAGCATCTGCTGATGCTAATGAGAGCTGAGAGCACCCCATGAACTCACTAGATTAAGTGCTAACCTTAATAACTGCTGATCTAAGTGTTCCCACTCCAGCAGCCAAGGACAGGAAAAATGCTCTGGAAATTTAATTTAATCTCTCAGCATGAGTGTCCTGCATGGGGCTCATCCCTGCTGCTGGGCTGTCTTCTCACAGAACGCCTCAGGCACCACCTTTGAGGGACGTGCTGATTCCGTGTTGAAATCTCATTCTAAATCTGATCCCTTTAGGTGTTGTTTGGCTTTCACATAACTACAACCAAGTTAACTGTGCAAAAATTTATGTCCATGATGTCTGCACCTTCATGAGCTGGGCAGAGAGGAGGACTCATTGTTTAGTAACTGTGGAGCCCAAGGGTAATCCCATCACACAGGCTTGCTGTGTTGGAAAACCATTCTGCGGAGTAAAATGTAGTGATGATAATAATCCCCAGATGCTGTAGGAGATGGAAGCCAAAGCTGTGGTTGGTAAAGGCCATCTCATGGCAAGGCACTCGTGTTGTCATTTAAAAACAGTCCATCAGGAGATGCCCTTAGGTTAAAAGAAATAACTTGAGCCACCCCCAACCTTTCTGCATTACTGATGGTATTTTAGGGAGCCAAAAGTGAAGATGACATTTTCCAGTAGGCACATACTGGGCAAGGGCTTGCCAACAAGGACAAAAGACAGTCTGGCCCCAGTCACAGTGTGAGCCGGGCTGCAAAGGAAAATGAATTTTATCTTTTTGAGGTAGATTTTAGAAACTTCTTACATTTCAGATTTAATTGCCTGGCAGTTTTAAAAATGGTGTCCAAGAATGCTTTTTAAAATAAATGCCATAGTTATGACAACTCCACAGATACGCTAAAACAAGACTGTAACAAATCTGCTAAACACAGGCTGCCACAGTCAGGTCATCATCTTCATGCTGGAGCAGAGCACAGCAGACTGCTGTACAGCCAGTCAAGGAAGTGAACAGGGTGCTGCCAAGACCTGAATAATTTTGGAAACTGCAATGGAAGTTCTCTGTTGCTGCATATTTTGGCCAAAGTGCAGACACTTGCACACATTCAGTGTTCTTTGAAGCAAAGCCAAGATATCTGTCACCTCAAAAGGTGCTTACAACCAAGTTACGCTGTGTTGTAACCAGCAGCAAACTGATGGTCTGAAATTTTCCAAATATGAAACCAAATAAGAAGAGTTCTTATTTCACTTTAATATCTTGCTTTATACCAACGAAGCCTTGAATTTGAACTACATTATGTATTGTATATTGTTCTCACTGTATCCTTAATTAATTATTGATATCTAACAAGGGGCACTTACCTATCTGATTTTTAATAGTTTTCGAAAAAACATCCATTCATAGAGTTGACTATAAGGTCAACTCTGCTTCAAATAACAGGTGACAGCAAAATATTTGAAGAGCAGTTCCAGTACCTACAAAAATAGTTAGAAAAAAGCACACAGAAATGTCATCTTCTCTTCATGCCAGAGAAACTGGATGAATCACTGTGTTACTCTGGGGACTACTATTGCTTGATGGGTGAGACCTACTCTTCTCTTTCCCAGCCTGGATCCCAGTTTAGGGTTGATTGTTGCCATACAACTCCCTTTCCATCTATGGTGATGTAACAGAACAGATTGATGATGGCGAGAAGCTCAACTGCATCAGGTGAGGAGGAGCATGTACAGGACCACTGCTCAACTCAGACAGAGGAGACAATTTTTCTTTTGCCTTTAGTTGTGCTAAACCAGCTGTTCTGCCTCCATTCACCATTGCAAATATACAGCACCCCTGGAATAAGTGCAGCAATGTCTTACTTCAGAAGATAGGAAAGGAAGGATGGGATCCACACATAGGCAGCTGGTGTCCTTTTCGGGAGCCTCTGGATACAGTCCTGACTTAAACAGGTCATGAAGGCTGAATGCTGCTGTGGTTTCCATAAGAGATTCCTCCAGTTGAGGATGCTGTTAATCAGCTGGGAAGCTGCATGGCTGCTACCAGCATGGGAGGGGGCATTTTGCCAAAACTACTTCATGAAATAGAGAGAAGGTGGGTGCCTCTGGGACCCCACTTCCCTCCAAACAGTGTCATGGCATTTTTTAAGAAGCTGCCTCCAGCAGTGACAGCTGTTGAAGGGGTCTCTCAGGTGCTCCTCATGCCTCCCCTGTTTGCTCTTGCCATTTCACATCATGACACAGTGCAGCTGCCATCTCTCCAAACACCCTCTGTGACAGTGGTGGTCAGTCCTGTTTCATGAGAACCATCTTCACCAAAATATTTACAACAGAGAAACCAGGTTCACCCCTTCTAAATAAAGGTGGATGCAGTTGCAAGAGTGGCTGAGAGATGAAATCGCTTGTTCTCAAACAAAAGTTAATGCAGTTGCCATGATTATTCCAGGATTTCAACAACACTGAGAAAATATGACTGATACATACAGCTATGTTGGCGTTGGTACATCAGCCTCCAGCACATTTCCTGACAATTTAGTAATGACCACTTCCTGGCTAATAAACATCGTCCCATAGTTTATTTGCCTTAATCACCCTGGCCTTCCGCTTCAGAGTTCATGCAGTCCAAAACAATGCTCTTGCATTTCTTCTTTCTTTCCTTGTTTTATTTTTCAGACACATCCTAATGTCATAACTACAGCTAGCAGAGGAACAGGACAGGGGACATTACATTGTCTGAACTGTTGAAATGTCCCTCTGTTGGATCCCACAGACCTGCTATCACCTGTTGTGTTGTGTTTCTTCCCATTTTCCAACATATGAACACTAATGCATCTTCTACTTAGATTATTCTGGAGGAGTTATTTCTAAATGAAGTTGCTGACAGTAAGTTATAACTATGCTAGCAAATAAAACAAATTCTGTACTAACAGCTTTAAAGAATGGAGAGATTCAAAACAGCAGCTAGAGAAAAAGCAAACACAGCCTTGACCTGACTCCCATCACGCTTACTCTCCCAACACCCCAACAGAAACTTCCTTCAGCATTTTGTTCAGTGCACAAGTCCTTTGAATGCCCAACATGAACTGACCAAATTGAACTCAGCATAACACCTTCTTGTTACACATGTGGCATTTCTCCCTCCTTTATCTGTGCCAAAAGTTCATTTGGATGACACCATTTTCTCTAAGACAAGGTAAAGGACAATTTTTAGTCAGCATTTCTGCACACAAAATGTCACTTCCAAGCCTTAGAAATGTCTTCTTTCACTGCATTTTACTGTGACACACTGAAAACTTGACACCTCTGGCCTGTTGAACAATTAGAGTCTGAGAAAAACCATCCTCTGAGTAAATCAATACTACTCTCCTCGAGGCTAACAGAACTGTTTATCTCAGTTCTAGTCTTTTAGGCAAGACTGTTTACTCTGCTGCTCACTTTCAAGTGACACATTATGTAAAGTTACTGAAAAATGTGCTGGCAGACACTACAGCTAAGAGTGATGTGAAGCAGGTGATTTGCACGGGGAGGACTTCTGCTTATGAAGATGAGTAATACAAGAAATTATCTTGTCTTCTTCAGTTAAACTCCTAGTTGGGAATATTTTCCTTATGACAAATTATCACTACATTATCAATTTGCTTTTGAAATTTTAAGGTAAACTGTCACAGCATGTAGAAATGATGTGTAAATACTGATTATAAATTAGGATTGCTGTCTTCAATTTGCCAAAGCAGGACCCTTACCTACTGTTTTTGATTGTATCGGACAATTACTCTCAATATTTAAATTTGATACTGGTTTTTTGTTCACTAAGTTGTGTTGGGTTTTTTTTAGTTTAAGTTGGTTTTAAACTTCAATTTTTTCATACAGTAAATTCGTAATGAAGCATGCTATCAATGCCTCCCAAATCTCCAAACCAAACCCAATTCAATCCCCGAGGAGTAAGAGTGGTTCTGTCAAATCCATAGTATTTGGGAAGCAAATTTTTAAAATGCATAAGATACAAGATGTATTTCCATTATAAGATGGTTATTGTTCTTTTCTCAATGGGTATTGTTTTGGGGGCAGACTAGGCTGCTAATAAGACTGCTGGGCTCCCAAAGCTGTGATGTGACATTCAGGAACTGCACTATCTGAATATGTGCTTGGTACTCGCTCTTTCCGTACTGCAATGACTTTTCAGCTCCATGTCATTTTCTTCCTGGGACCAGGGTTTTTGTGACCACAGGACCTTCCATGTTAGGGAATTAATCTTGCTGAAGAATAAACCTGGAGGGATGACCTTTTTTTTGTTTTTTGGTTAGGAAAGCTGTCCAACAAGGGTCAGTGTGCAGCCTCACAAATGCTTGTGCCAGAGCAGTGCTGGAGGCAGAGGAGACGTAGCAATGGCAGGATCCAAATGTTGCCTGTTGCATTTGCTGCTGCCCACTGGCCTTGCCGTGTCTCCTTGGTTGTGCTGGCATAACTGAGTCACTGGTCAGCACACTGAGAGCAGAGAGCTTAGGCCAAAAAACAACCCAGTGAAACACTGGCTGCTAATTTTAGCTGGATTGATTTTCTGAACCACTTCAGGGCATGGTGACATGGACAGTCATGCCAGCACAATGGAGGAGCACAATGGAAGTGCAGGGAATGGAAGGATAATGTCAGCGTGGGCAGGGTGAGGACTGCCAGAAGTGTTACTCTTGCTGAAAAATGTCAGTGTAATCCTACTGAAAGTAGTTCTGTCACCGCAGGAAATCCATTAGTACAATCTAGCCTGTCATGTGCCATCAGTTTCCACATTACTGTTTTTCTTTTGGAACAGATCACACATTGATTTCAGGGCATCAGCTTTCACCTCTAATCCTGCCCTGGGCACAGGCTTCCATAGGAATTACATCTGGAATAGGTCTCAAGGTTTTGCCCCTATGAGACCAGGAGCTCATTAAGAAAAAAAGATTGTTTCAGAAATTCAACATTATGGTTTTCTTTATTCACAAAAATATTTGCAAGCAACGGCAATTTTAACAGACTTAGCTTGGGAAGATGTGTTCCCAGCAAATTTCAGCTGTGTACTACAAATAGCCCTTTGAGAAGTCAAGGCTGCTTATCTAAGAGATATAATGCCTTATAATGTAATATTTCAATTTCTTTATGGCTAACCAAATTATTATGTATTTGCTTTTCTGATCGATGCAAATGTAATCACAAAATAAAACTTCTGTGTGGTTAAATAAATCAAAACCTTTATCTGAAGAAACAAATGCAACTTCACCTGAATTTATCTGCATAGTCACGTGAGTGTAACTTCACTGACAGCATTACACATGGACAACTGATAATTAAGTCACTGTTGAAAACCTTTTCACAATGCATTCCTTTAATACTCTGCTGACAGGGAAGTTGTGACACGAGAAAGCTGTGATGGCATCAAGGAGTTAAAGCAGATTCTGACAGTGCATTGGCTCATAACATCTTCATATCCTTATTGTTCAAAGTACTCATCTTCAACCCCATCCATTAAGTGAATCCATCTCTTAAATCAGCTGCAGTGCTGAAGGGTTAAGGGGCTGGCCATGATTGTTCTTGCATTGTAAAATAACTCTATGCTGACATGCATAGGTCAGCAAACCTTTTATATGTATCTGACAAATATGTTGAGTTGATAGTTAAAGAGAGGATGCAAAAATGCCTAGAAAATTGTGCAATGCTATGCTAAGGTTTAACTAACATGCTTTCTGTACAAGACAAGATAGTCATCAGATCTATATAAAGTCTGATCCAGAATGGGAAAGCCTATATAGATATGCATTTATTTTATAGAAACAAAAAACTACGAGTCAAACCATTATTTTACTCTAGATTAAATTTTCTGGAGCTCAAAAGCAGTTGCTCCATTGTCGCACAGAAAATTATTAGTTAAACTAAAGATGCTTAAGTTTATTAGAATAGAAATTATCAAAGAAAGAACGAGAATGGATTGTATTGGAAAGAAAATGAGATGAGAGGATCATCTAGAGGAGTGTCTAGAGCCGTAAAGATCGATCCATTGATAACTTTCCTCACATGTTCCTGTCAGTGGCAGCTTACAGCTGCCATGCAGTAGATCCAGTGTCTCAGCAGTGCAGTCAGGGAACCCCAGCTGGACTGATCAAAACTGAGTGCACAGCACATTATTGGCAAGCAAGCAGCAGCAGTCACCTGGGCTTCTCTGGCCACTTCCAGGCAAAAACCCTTAACTTAGGTGAGATATCTATGGGAAGAACTGTGATCTTGCTAAACCTCCCCTTGAAAACAAGAGACAAGATTAAATACTTGTCCATCCACCTCTCAGGACTAGAACACCACATCTGGGGACCAAAGGGAAACCTAAACCAGGAAATAAACACTTTCAGAGAATTATCCCCTAGTTCCCCTATGCTCATACTGGAAATTGAATGGCAGTAAAAGGATTTGCTGGCCACTTTCTTCAGCTAAGGTCACAGGGCTGGCCACCAAGGTACCCATTTGCTACCACGTCAAACCTCAAAACAGAGAAGACAAAGCAGGGTCAGGGATCTCAGCTGCTGAAAGAGGGGCTGGCTGGGGGTCTCTAGAACTCCTGCTAGGAAGGGCTGGCTAGGAGGTGGGCACATACACAGATGGTGATATAATCTAAAATTTGTATGCAGCTGCCTGAGACCTCCAGGTTCACCTGCAAGATGGAGAATTCCTGTTCCTTATTTATTATAAGGATTAGGAATTTCTTTATAGTTGCTTAAATTAATTGCCCTATGCAGAATTTATTCTAGTACTAAGAAAATCCATGGTGAAGTCCCTGAGGGGCTGCTGCTGAAGAAGAGAGATGGTATTTCTGCCATACAGACTGCATTGCAAAGGGACATGGTGAGGCCTGGAGAGCCTATAAATAGATCAAATTTTAATACTTTTATAAATGGCTTGAGAACAAAGAGCAGAGCACACTAATGAAATCTGCAAATAGTATTCAGCCACATTCAGTAGAAGATTATTAACAGCACTGTAAAAGGGAAAACTAAATGACTTTGATACATGGAATAACAAAAATGCCATGAAGTTTTTTACTGTGCGACTTCTGGGATTAGCCCTCCAAAATTCCTGCCATATGTGTATTCCTATGTGTGTATGTGCATCAGCTGCTTTGGGGACACCTAAGCCACTAAAACGATACAAATGTGAAACTAGGGGAGACAATTTTATCACCTTGGTCTATGCATTTCCAACAGCTACAAAAAAAGCAATGGCCTTGTAAAATGTCATCTGGAGCATCACCATTCTGGTGGTCATTTTTTGAGAAAGATCAATACATGTCAGAATAGATGAAGCATTATTTATGGAAAGGAATTTATTTATGGGAAAAATCTCTTCTAATTCTATATGAACTCACAAAATGAAGAATAAGGGCAACAAAATATTCTAAATATACCTAGGATAAACATGAGGAAGCAAGGAAGAAAATCCAATTGGGAGAAAGAATACTATCTGTCCAAGTGCCAGCAAATATAGTGAAAGTAAATAAGCTTTTATTATTTATGCCAAAATGATTTACAACTCTCCAAGTCAAACTCTGAAATAGCTGTTCAACAAGAAATGTGAGGAAAAGCAAATTAACTCCCTTAGACACTATCATCTTGTGCACGGCTGCACATGACTCTGCAAAGTGAGGGGCTTAAATTTAGGACCCTTATCACTTCTGATTTATCACTATCTGATTTATCAGAATTACATGATTATTTTAGGCAGTAAGCTTCCGCTCATACGTGATAGACAACATTTTTTTTTTCCCATTTGACTTCATTAGGCTGTCATAGTTCTGGTCATACCAATGATCCATATGGATACTAATCTAATAATAATCTCTCTAATAAGGCTACCAAATGTTTGGGCTATCTGCTGTAATTGGACATGCTAAAGGATCTTTCTAATGTGTCAACACACAATGAACATTAATACTAGTTTTTTCAATAAAACAGTCAAATCCACATGAGGCTAACAAGAAGAGTCCATTTCTAGCAGTGCAGTGCTGTGATGTGTTGCAGGAGGCAGGGGGGATGTGCAAAATCCAGGCAAGGCTTTCAGTGGTTCAAAATCTCCTCCTAAGGTACACTGTCATGTTCCATCCATAAAACTCAAGGGAAGAAAGAAATTCTTTGAAAATCCAAGTTTATTCTGGAACTGCCAAAGCCGAAAAATCTTCTCATTCTTAGGATAAGATTTTCAGGGAGCTGGTGCAAACTACAGACCCAAACTGAAGCAGTAAAAGGGTTCTATGCAATGATCATTCTGTCCATGGACCCTCAGCTACTGGAGAATCTGTCACTGGCAGGGCAGGTATTTCTACTACTTGCCTCTTCTGTATATGGGACAAAAGTAAAGAGAAACTAAATGACAAGTCCTGTTGCATACTTCTGCTGCAACTTCAGAAGTTAGCCACCTTCAGACAGCCTAGCTAACTACTGGACCTTGCATTCTCTATTGCAGTTGATTTCATTATATGGCACACACTTATGGTGATTGTACAGAGGACTGGCCAGCTGAGCAATTAGCTTGCTTTCCATGGACTGCCTTTCAAAATAGGAAATGGCTAGATGATGAACCAACTTGTGAGTACTCCATGGTATTTCTGCATCCAGGAGGAAAATTTTTCAGCAAAAGTTTGTGTCAGAGCTGCTTAAGGGAAAACCTCCAAAGTAGTATGGCAGCATTTCCAAACACAAGTAAAACAAGCCTGTGGGTGTGCACGTGTGTGTGTTTGCGTTAAAGGCTCCATTGGCACCTTCTGTGAACTACCACAGATATTTCACCTGTCAGCTTCTCCAGACCCCACTCTTTTGTACCTATACAACACACAGGGAGAGTCACACATCCAGATTAAGCCCATGAAGGTGGTAAGTCTTACCTAAGGGTCTTGCTGAGGATTTCCACTTAGGTCCTTGCTTTTTATGCAGGATCAGTGACAACTTGGCTGTGACTCGTAAGTTACTGAAAGGAAGGAAAAGTCACCTCCTAAGCAGATGACCTTAGGAATAAACTAACAGGAGTAGGAAGCCCTTTGCAGGCATCTTTAGAGGAGGGTCAGAACAGAAAAATTTCAGAGGACAGACTAAAGCATCAGTACTCTAGCCTGTACTAATCAAAAGCGACTCAATCTTAAGTGAATGACACTTACATGAAACAAGTGTTTAAAGACAGTAGCCTAAAATATACTGGTGCTGCACTGAACCCTTTTGGGTTGGTAAGTTTGCCTTGACAACAGCCTTGAGATGAAAGAGGCAGTAAGCTGGCAGTCTGAGCTGGCATTTGTTTCATTCAACAGAGAATCCTGCTGCATGAAGATTTTTAAGTGTTTGTTACAGACATGTTGAAAAAGGCTAGCTTAAGCTATCATCCTCCATCTAGTGTACTAGGAAAGTGTTCCCAAATACTCCAGAAGTCCATGGTAGAGGCAGCACAGAGGCTGTGTAGAGGAAAGCATACATATTTTCCAAATACTTAGTGTAAGTTATCACTTCCAAGTGTGAATCATAAGCAACATATTCTGGTCAACCAGTCATAAATCCTAAAGATAACTCTGAAGGTCAAAATAGCTAAACTTAGTGACTGTTCTGTTCAGCTCTCCCTTTTCTCAACACACTGCTAACACTGACACAGTGGTTGCCAGACAAGTGGAGTCAGGAAGACACAGGACGTAAGCAGATACAAAACCAAATATAGCGGGTTTCCTGCAAACCAATTAATGCACTCACTTGTTTTAAACAATGCTTAAGCTCTTACAGCTTCAAATACAGGAATGAGTATCACAAGATGCCAAATGTCTGTATCTAGTAACACTGCCCACCTAGCCTAACTTTTTAACTCTACTGACATTTTGCCACCCAGTGTCAATCTACTCCAATGTAAGGACTCGTTTGTGAAAAGCCAGTTTAAGTGCAAGGTGTGTGCCTCAATTCTCAGGCAGATTATTAGTTTAATAAATATTGAATGTGACTCAGTCATCTGCGTGTCTGACATCCTCCTGAATTCCCCTTCTGCAGGCTGCTGTTGTGGCAGGTCAACTGCTGCTTGCGTGTGTTGTGGCTGCTCCTGGCCACTGTGACTGTTCACTGCTCTGACAGTGTTACAAGTGTGTGCCCACACACAACAACACAAAACACCAATTCCCTATAACCTCATTCTTAACCCCTGTATCCCTGTCTGTGTAATATGGTTAATTGTTTTGAATCTTGCTTCCAGTAAGGCCCAGTCTCGCAATGCAGAGGCTAAATACCTAATATTTTGCCTCTTCCCAGTTAAACTCATCTGTGACTCATGCATTCCCTGTCAAACTCCATTCTTAACGAAACTGAGAACTTGAAAGTAATTACTTGAATGACTAATCCAGCTTTGCAGCACTGCTTACTGTTGTTTTGTAAGAAATTGAGCACAAGTGACCAACAGCACTGGGTGATGTTATCAAACTTGCTTACAATAATTTTGGTAGAAGCTTTTCCTCCAGAGGGGAACAGTGACTTACTGTGCCCAGGTAACTTGACTGAGGCCATTTGTATGGAAGTCTAGCCAGGTTGTCTGAAGGACTTAATCTGAATTGTTTTGAAGTGTCTGGTGGAAGATCTTCTGTGTCACTGGAGATGAGCATCACAGACCACCACAAGTGGAATAGCTAGTACTGGAACCAGTACTCTGAACAGACCTCTGCTAGGGACTGATGAAAAGACAGCAATAAATCAGGAAGTATTGCAGAAATTTATTTCAGAATTCATCTACACAATTTATTGCAGGAACTGTTGCAGAAATCCATGCAATGAAGGTAGGTGTTAGGAAAAATGAACCTGGGAAAGGAAGCCAATTGGACGTCCCAGCCAGAGAAGTGAGGTCTATGGAGAAAATAAATGCAGGCTATGTAGGAGGAGATCTCTTGAACACAGTTGGAAATCAAGCTTAGGAACACCTTAGGAAATCAAGCACAGAAAATAAACCAAGATGTACATCCTTATAGGAGAGGATGATTTCTAAAGCTTCTACCTAACCAGTGATGAAAGATTAATTCCTCCCCAAGCTTGCCACTTGCATGCGTTCAATTGTTATTGTGCTTTTGTACTAGTGATCCACTTCCCTACTGACTGTGATTTCCTTACCTCATCTAATTCACTGCTCAGTCACTTCTATTTCCTTGCACTAGACTTAGTCAGATGCTCCTGGCTACAACAGACCTTTGCTAGTTTTATTGTATGTGTGCACAGCAATGATTCACACATTTAAAACAAAACAAACACAAATCCACGACTGGTTTGAACAACCAACTGTTGTTTCATTTTCCTTAACATTTTAATCTTTAGCCCAAATTGGCAGTAGTTCGCTGTTCTCAGCTGCAGGAGAAAACAAGTTAGAGAAGGACTGCTAGAGCAGGAAGCCCAGGCTCCGCTACCAACAACACTCTTTCTGGTAACAAGTCCAAAACTTTGAACTATTTTAAGAGGATTAGCACCACAAAAGAGGAAAGCATGAAGGAACAATGTGACGCATCTTTTTTAGCCGACAGCAGAAATAGCTTCAGCATTCCCTCTGACAAGATAAATGAACAATCAGCTTTTCTAAGACTAGCCAAGAGAACATTAAGATTGTAATACAGCTGAGAGAAAATGTGACTACTTGAATGTTGCGGTGGCTAAGTCCACTTTACATGCCCCAAGTTTCCTTAAAAGTGGTCTCTCCCTACAACACTGTGCTAGAAAGTTCTCTCTTTGTCTAGATCCTTCTGGTCCCTGGCCCTCTCTCCCCTCCCATCCCTTTTCCCATTGGCCCCTACTATGCCATTCAACCTTGCCTCTGCCCCCTAACTCTCAGACTATTGGTTTTGGATGCTCTGCCCGCCTTTGGGAGCTTTCGGGATAAAACCGGTGCGGGCCTTCAGTTCGGGGTTCTTCTTGCCTCTGTTCCCTTCGGGTGTGCTGCCATTGAACACCTCGGAATTGCAGGCAGAGAACCCCTCTCGCCTCTTCATCTCTGGTTCATGCACAGACTGTGTGTGTGAGCGGCTGTTCACAACCACCTGCGAAGGTGAGATCGTGTGCACGCGTAGGTGCTGGCAGAGTGCTGCCTAAGCGTCTCCACGAGGGACCCTCTGGAATAAACACGGCATCGATCCACCGAAGCCCTCATTCTATACTTGAACATGTAATTTTTACTGAAGATTACTCCACTCAGTCCTCCCACTCAAAATGAGGACAAGATATACCTGATGATGATATGGTAAAATGCATGGTTTTGTCTGCACGTATCATACCACTTGTGAAAGAAGAGTGGATTTAATGAACATGCTAAAGTGTGCACAAATAGACAACTTCAGGGCAGAAGGGATAGATACAGATTGATCAAACCACTATGCCTGTTCAGGGAACTGAGAGATGGATCCTGTGGTGTCATACCTTACCTAAAATGGAATAACCACTACAGGAGTATAGGCTGAAGTCTGACCGAAGTGGGAATCTGGAGATCCTGGTGGACTGTGGCAAGGACAGCATGAGCAGGGCCACTCCATGAGGATGAATAAGCTGAGGTTGACCACAGGACCGGCAGGGCAGTGCTCTCACCAACCAGGGTGCAGTTCCATAGGATTTGGGTAGGGCTGGAGTGGTGACAGGTCTGCTTGAGAGTTCAAGACAAGGCAAGATAATGAGTCATGTCCAGAGTCCAGACAGAAAGTGAAGCCAGAAACAGTAGAAGACAGAGTCAGAGTAAAGGTCCATGCAGGAGAAAGGGTTGAAAACAAGGCTATATAATACATAGGTCCATTGAGGAAATACAACTGATGAGCCACGATGAGAGGAGACCGGACTTGGCACAGGCAAACCTACAGCACTGCACATGCTAAAGTCCCAGGTGAGGGTGTCAGGGCAGTTAAGGCCCAGCCATGAACTTTTCTTGGCCTGACAGGAACCAAGCTAAACATAAGTGAGCAGAACACCACAGCAGTGAGCAAGGCTACCTTTACAGAGATGTATTAGTTTGTTTTTACAGGCATGCAGCCAGTAGATCAAAAGAAGTACTAGTCCTCTTTACTCAGCACTTGTTACATCATGTCTGGAAAACCACATTACACTCTCAGGCCTGCACTACAAGAAAGAAGTTGACAAATTGCAGTGAGTGCAGCTGAGGGCAGTCAAGTTGGTGTGGGGGTGGGAGCACATGCCCTGTGAGGAAAGGGTGAGGGAACTGCATCCAGTTGAAAGGCAACCCAAGAGTTTTCTTGGGTTGAAAGTGAACCCAAGGCTTGAAAGGGAACCCAAGAGTTTTCTTCCAGTACCTGAGATTATCAAGAAAATGCAGGAACACTCTCTACTGAGGTGCACAGCAGCAGGATGAGAGGTAACAGTGACATGAGGACATTCTGATTTAAGTGGAAAAAGAGGTCACCATGACACCAATTAAGCATTGACATGGTTGCCCAGAGAGTCGTTCACTCTCCATTCTTGGAGGTTTTCAAGACCCTGCTGAACAAAGCCCTAAGCAACTTGATCAGAAGGCTGAAGAAAGAGATGGTGTGTGTAGGGACCACTTGAGTCCTCCCAACCTGAAAAATACTACTTCTATTGCTTTCATGGCTATTCAAGTGTGCTGCTAAACACACAAGGCCACAGGAGAATGAAGGACCTTTGAGCATGCTGAAAGTTGTTGAAGAATCTCATTCTGAATACAAGTTACAAATACAGAAAAAAAGGACTGAAGCAGTCCTTTACTGAACACAGAATTCTTTAAAATAGTTTTTTTCATACCTTTCAGGGATTTTTTGACATTTTACCTCTTTGTTGTCTTCTAACTTCTAAGTCTTTAGCTCTTGTTTCACTGAGACTCATTGTACATTGCACTGTTTGCCCAATTAACACACTCCAGGGCTTAAGTGTGTTGTCATACTCTCACTACCTTCGAACTGCTCCATCTCTGACTGTTGTATATTCATCCCTCCTTTCAGTTCAGCCCTGCTGATCTCTCCACATTTCAACTTTGAAGTTGAACGTTACCCTGAAATGCATGTAATATTCTAGCATGAATTACATTATACCTCCTAGGTTTTACCCCACAATCAATCACTTACATGGTTCTATTGCTAGTTTTAAACTTGTCTAGTCATAAGCACTGCCATGCCCTCTTCAGCATTGGCAGCTGTCATTTCCTAGGAGAAAAATACTTGCATTTTTCTTTGGACTAGGAAAGATGGATTTCTTGCTGTCATTCGTTTCCTTGATTCCTTCTTCCGCCTTTGGGTATTACATTGTATCACCTGCATGGAAACATTGTCCACTTACACTCAGATTACGTGAACAGTCTACAGGCATTCAACACTCCTATCAGCCTGCTCAGTTGGCTGATAAACTCCAAACCTTGCATAAATTCAGCACTTGAGGTCAGCTAATGCCTCCCCAAGGCTGGGAGAACTATGGCTAGAATCACCTGCCTGTTAAGAGCAGAGTGGTCCAGTGGGTTCAGGGGAACAAAACAGCTGATGGTGCTCAGTGCTCTGCACTGTGAGGGATGTGCTCTGAAGGGGATCTGGCCTCCTTGACAGTTGCAGATCTTCCATTTTGGCTTCATCTGAAGGTATCAAAGCTCCAAGTCTGCTCCAGTGTGCAAACTGAAGTGGAAACCATCAGATTTGCTTAAAAGGCAAATGCCAGTGAAAAATGAAATGCCAGTGAAGGCACAATCTGAGAGTCCTTTTGCTCCTATGGGTGCACAACGATGTTCTCTTCAGCATATATTTCAGAGTTGACACTGTCTTGTAAGTCACAACCAGTATCATGAAAGGAGCTCCAGATGGTGGTTATAAGGGGGGAAAAGTGTGTTTTAGAGCAGTTTTAAACATTGCCTTTTTTTTTTTTTTGTCTGCTGTAAACCAGTTCATTTGTAAAGACGCTGGCTACCCTCTCCCCTCTCCATCATTTTCTAAGCTATATTTTATAAACTCAGCTTCTCATCCCACCACAGATCTGCAAGCACTGCTACGCACAAGGGACTGCCAGCACCCAGTGCCTGCAGCCGCGCCGGCACCTGAGATCATTGGGAAGCACAAGAAAGTGCCTGTAAGTCTCCACGGCAGGTGCCAAGGGGACGGTGCCAGGCTCTTTTCGGTGGTGCCCAGCAACAGGACGAGGAGCAATGGCCACACTTGAATACACAACAAGTCCCACCTCAACATGAGGAAGGATTTCTTCCCATGGAGGGTGGCAGAGCACTGGTACAAGCTGCCCAGGGTGGTTGTGGAGTCTCCCTCTCTGGAGACATTCCAAACCCATCTGGACGGGTTCCCGTGCAACCTGCTCTAGGTGACCCTGGCTTGGCAGGAGGGTTGGACCGGATGATCTCCAGAGGTCCCTTCCACCCCCTAACAACCTGCGCGCCGGGCACGTGCAGCGACCTGCGACCGGCGGGGAGCAGCGGCGGCCCCGCCCCGCGGCTCGGGAGGTCCCGCCGCGTGCTGCGGGCCGGGCCCGCCCCGGAGGCGGCCGGGAGGGGCGTGAGGGG